>NC_092126.1:192219703-192520492 GCF_043159975.1 Macaca nemestrina
AAAGAGGCTATGGCGGCCGGTATGGCTCATCGCCACAATAGTCTGCAACACACCATCCATCTTCCTGAGGCTGCTGCATGTTCCTCTCATTCTCCTTGGACCAGTAGGTAGACCAGACATGTCCTTCTCATAGCAATGACAAAATTCCAAGGGGCCAGACCAGTTTCAGTGTGTTGCAAGCTACTGCTTGATATATCTGCTATAATTACAGCTCTACATAATGCATACACACACACACACATTATGGTGCAAAACTGATGAGACAATGGATAAATTTGTCTCAATTATTTATTTGATAGTGTCAAAATAATCTTTTTACAATAAATAATATTCAGAATAAATACCACATTATCTTCCACAATGGCTGAGCTAATTTATGCTCCCCTCAACAGTGTATAAGCATTTATTTTTCTCTACAACCTCGCCAGCATGTTATTTTTTGACTTTTTTATAGTAACCATCTGACTGATATGAAATAATATCTCATTGTGGTTTTGATTTGCATTTCTCTAATGATCAGTGATGTTGAGCTTTTTTTCATATGACTGCTGGCGGCATGTATGTCTTCTTTTGAAAAGTGTCTGTTCGTGTCTTTTGCCCACTTTTTGATTGGGTAATTTTTTTCTTGTAAATTTGTTTAAGTTCCTTATAGATGCTGGATCTTAGACCTTTGTCAGATACATAGCTTGCAAAAATTTTCTCGCATTCTGTAGGTTGTCTGTTTACTCTGTTGATAGTTTCTTTTGCTGTGCAGAAGCTCTTTAACATTTGTCAATTTTTGCTTTTGTTGCAATTACTTTTGTTGTCTTCATCATGAAATCTTTGCCCAGTCCTAGATCGTGAATGATTTTGCCTAGGTTGTCTTCCAGGGTTTTTATAGTTTGGGGTTCTACATTTAAGTCATTAATCCATACTGAGTTAATTTTTGTACATGGCATAAGGAAGGAGTCCAGTTTCAATCTTCTGTGTATGGCTAGCCCGTTCTCCCAATGCCATTTATTGAATACGGAATCATTTCCCCATTGCTTGTTTTTGTCAGGTTTGTCAAAGATCAGATAGCTGTAGGTGTGTGCTCTTATTTCTGGCTTCTCTATTTTATTCCATTGTTCTATGTGTCTGTTCTTATACCAGTACCATGCTGTTTTGGTTATGGTAGCCCTGTAGGATAGTTTAAAGTCAGGTAGCATGATGCCTCCAGCATATTTCTTTTTTGCTTAAGATTGCTTGGCTATTCGGGTTCCTTTTTGGTTCCATATGAATTTTATTTTATTTTATTTTATTTTATTTTATTTTTTTTTTTTTGAGATGGAGTCTCACGCTGTTGCCCAGGCTGGAGTGCAGTGGCACGATCTCGGCTCACTGCAAGCTCCGCCTCCCAGGTTCCCGCCATTCTCCTGCCTCAGCCTCCTGAGTAGCTGGGACTACAGGCGCCCGCCACCGCGCCCGGCTAATTTTTTGTATTTTTAGTAGAGACGGGGTTTCACTGTGGTCTCGATCTCCTGACCTTGTGATCCGCCCGCCTCGGCCTCCCAAAGTGCTGGGATTACAGGCTTGAGCCACCGCGCCCGGCCTGGTTCCATATGAATTTTAAAATTCTGTGAAGAATGTCAGTGGTAGATTTATGGGAATAACATTAAATCTTTAAATTGTTTTGGGTAATATGGCTATTTTAATGATATTGATTCTTTCTATCCATGAGTATAGAATGTTTTTCCATTTGTTTGTGTCTTCTCTGATTTCTTTAAGAAGTGGTTTGTAGCTGTCCTTGTAGAGATCTTTCACCTTTCTTGTTAGTTGTATTCCTAGGTATTTTATTCTTTTTGTGGCAGTTGTGAATGGGAGTTCGTTTCTGATTTGGGTCTCGGCTTGCCTGTTGTTTGTATATAGAAAAGATGGTGATTTTTGAACATTGATTTTGTATCCTGAGATTTTGCTGAAGTTGCTTATCAACTTAAGAAGCTTTGGGGCTGAGTCTGTGGGGTTTTTTAGATACAGGATTATGTCATCTACAAACAGGGATAAATTTGATTTCCTCTCTTTCTATTTGAATGCCCTTTATTTCTTTCTCTTGCCTGATTGCCCTGGCCAAAACTTTGAATACAATGTTGAATAGGAGTGGTGAGAGAGGGCATCCTTGTCTTCTAGTTTTCAAGGAGAATGCTTCCAGCTTTTTCCCATTTAGTATGCTGTTGGCTATGAGTTTGTCATTTGTGGTTTTTATTATTTTGAGGTATGTTTCTTCAATAGCTAGTTTATTGAGAGTTTTTAACATGAAGCAATGTTGAATTTTATTGAAGGCATTTTCTGCATCAATTGAGATGATTATGTGGTTTTGTCTTTAGCTCTTTTAATATGATGAATCACATTTATTGATTTTTGTATGTTGAACCAACCTTGCATCCTGGAGATGAAGCCTATTTGATTGTGGTGGATAAGCTTTTTTGATGTGCTGCTGAATTTGGGTTGCCAGTATTTTGTTATTTTTGCATTGATATTCATAAAGGATATTGGCCTGATATTTTCTTTGTTTTTGTATCTCTGCCAGGTTTCGGGATCAGGATGATGTTGGCTTCATAGAGTCAGTTAGGGAGGAATCCCTCCTCCTCAATAATTTTGAATAGCTTCAGCAGGAATGGTGCCAGCTTTTCTTTGTCCATCTGATAGAATTCACCTGTGAATTCTTGTGGTCCTGGGCTTTTTTTTTTTTCTTCTTCTTCTTTTTTTTTTCTTTTTTTTTTGTTGTTGTTGGTAGGCTATTTATTACTACCTCAGTTTCTGAACTCTTTATTAGTCTGTTCAGAGATTCAATTTCTTCCTACTTCAGTCTTGGGAGGGTGTATGTGTCCAGGAATTTATCACTTTCTTCTAGATTTGCTAGTTTATGTGCATAGAGGTGCTCATAATATTCTTTGATTGTTGTTTGTTTTTTCTGCGAGGTCAGTGGTAATATCCCGTTATCATTTCTGATTGTGTTTATTTGAATCTTCTCTCTTTTCTTCTTTATTAGTCTAGCTAGTGGTCTATTTTACTAATTTTTTCTAAAGGAAAAAAAAAAACAGCTCCTGGATTCATTGATCTTTTGAATGATTTTTTGTGTCTCCATCTCCTTCAGTTCTGCTCTAATTTTGGTTATTTCTTGTCTTCTGCTAGCTTTGGGGTTGATTTGTTCTTGCTTGTCTAATTCTTTCAGTTGTGATGCTAGATTGTTAATTCGAGATCTTTCTAACTCTTTGATGTGGGCTTTTAGTGCAATAAATTCCCTTCTTAACACTGCCCTAGGTGTGTCCCAGAGATTCTGGTACATTTTATCTTTGTTCTCATTAGTTTTAAAGAACTCCTTGATTTCTGCCTTAATTTCATTATTTACCCAAAAGTCATTCAGGAACAGGTTATTTAATTTCCATGTAATTGTACATATGGCTATGAGTGAATTTCTTAGTCTGGATTTCTAATTTGATTGTGCTGTGGTCCAAGAGACTGTTACAATTTCACTTGCTGAGGAGTGTTTTACTTCTGATTGTGTGATTGATTTTAGAGTAAGTGTCATATGGCAATGAGAAGAATCTATATTCTATTGTTTCTGGGTGGAAAGTTCTGTAGATATCTATCAGGTCCATTTGATCCATTGCTGAGTTTAGCTCTTGAATATCTTTGTTAATTTTCTTATTCGATGATCTGTCCGATATTGTCAGAAGGGTATTACAGTCTCCCACTATTTCTGTGTCTCTTTGAAGTTCTCTAAGAACTTCTTTATTAATCTTGTTGCTCCTGTGTTTGGTGCATATATATTTAGGATATTCCAGACCTTCTTGTTGAATTGAACCAAATATTTGGCTTAAATATTTAGCTAATTATCCTCCAAGTTTTAATTTTCTTAGCTAATATCCCAATACTCTTCTTTGTCTTTTTGCTAATCTTCATTGGTTTAGTGTCTGTTTTGTCAGAAACTTGAATTGCAATCCTTGTTTTTTGTGTTTTCCATTTTCTTGATGGAGTTCCCTCTGTCCCTTTATTTTGAGCCTATGTGTGTCATTGCATGTGAGATGGGTCTTTTGAAGACAGCATACGAATGTGTCTTGTTTCTTTATCCAGCTTGCCACTCTGTGTTTTTTAACTGGAGTATTTATCCCATTTACATTTAAATTTAGTTTTGATATGTGTGGATTTGATCCTGTCATCATGATGATAACTGGTTATTTCGCAGATTTGTTTATATGGTTGCTTTATAGTGTCACTGGTCTGTGTACTTCAGTGTGTTTTTGTAGTGCTGGTAACAGTCTTTAATTTCCATATTTAGTGCTTCCTTCAGGAACTCTTGTAAGGCAGGTCTGTAACAAATTCCCTCAACAATTGCTTGTCTGAAAAGGACATTATTTTTCCTTTGCTTGTGAAGCATATTTTGGGTGCACATGTAATTCTGGGTTGGAATTTCTTTTCTTTAAGAATGTTGAATACTGGCCCTCAATGTCTTCTGGCCTGTAAGGTTTCCACGGAGAGGTCCTCAACTTTGTATTCTACTGATTGAAGATTGACTCAAATATTTAGCGAATTATTCTCCAAGCTTTAATTTTCTTGTAAAATCACACACAGTTTTAGTTTTAAATACAATAGTACTTAAACCAGGTGTGGGAGCTGACGCCTGTAATCTCAGCACTTTGGGAGGCCGAGGCAGGCAGATCGCTTGAGGTTAGAAGTTCAAGGCCAGCCTAACCAACATAGGAAAAACTCATCTCTACTAAAAAAATACAAAAATTACCCAGTTGTGGTGGTGTGTGCCTATAGTCCCAGCTACTTGGGAGGCTGCAGCAGGATAGTTGCTTGAACCTGGGAGGCAGAGGCTGCAGCGAGCCAAGATGGAGCCACTGCAATCCAGCCTGGGTGACAGAGTGAGAGACTCTGTCTCCAAAACAAAACAAAACAAAGCAAAAATAAATAAATAAATAAATAAAAATAAATACAGTAGTACTTTATCAATAAGGACTGCTGAGATATTCTATATAAGTGACATTTTCCAAATACTTGAGGCGTATGCACTGTAGTGTCCGCATTTATTTTGTATTTTATCTGTGTTGAGTTAAAATGTTTATAAAACATTTTATACTCTTTGTTGTATCCTTAGAATGAGAATACTAAACACATTTTCTTGGTGATTTCACATGATTATTTAAGCATTCAAAGGTTGCATTGTGTGGATTAGTAATTCTGTTCTGCTTTTTAATTTTATTCTCTATTCTGTTAGTCAGGTTGCCATTTGTCACTTTTGGTGTAATTGTTGCTAATTGTATCCAGGACTACTTGTTTCCTCTTCTGTTTGCTAATAATTTACTTTGGAATGAAGAGACAGATACAAAATCTCATTAGTTATACCTAAGTATGGCACTGATTGAGAAGAACTTAAGAAGTAAATACCGGGCCAGATGCAGTGGCTCATGCCTGTAACCCCAGCACTTTGGGAGGCCAAGGCAGGTGGATCACTTGAGACCAGAATTTTGACACCAGCCTGGCCAACATGGTGAAACCCCATTTATACTAAAAATACACAAATTAGCCAGGAATGGTGACAGATGTCTGTAGTCCCAGTTACTTGGGAGGTTGAGGCAGGAGAATCGCTTGAACCTGGGAGGTGGAGGTTGCAGTGAGCTGAGATCAGGCCACTGCACTCCAGCCTGGACAACAGAGAGAAACTCTGTCAAAAATAAATAAATAAATAAATATCATAAGATATTTGTACACCAAATCTATAGTATACTATGATTGTAAAATACTTTTTCAATTGACTCTAGCCCACATCTGATGCATTTTCCTCTGTTCTTGCCCCAACAACTTTAGAAGTAAGATGTTAACTATATAAATAAGTTCACTCCATCAAGTTACTGACTTGATAATATTGTGACTTTAGCAAATAGAAAGTATTCCTTAAATTTATTTAGTACAATAATAATATTGGTTTTAAAGCATAGTTGTGAAGAATGTAAATATGCCTTATATAGTAAAACATCAGAAACATAAATATGATTTCTTTTTTTATATTCAGTCAATTATTTCAAGCAACATCTTTTATTTGCTATTAAGCCAAATAGTAGACTGGGATTTTTCTCATTCAGACAATAAGATTGATTCACTCACTAAACTATTACAACATGTTTCTTTTAACTTGAAAATACTTCACATAACAATTTAGAATGTTCTAAATCTTTTACATATTAAAAAAAATAGTGAAAAGAAAATGTGTGAATAGGAAACACTGAATAGATTATCATCTCATTAGTATGTAAATAAGTCATTATTGTAGATGTAGATGTTTACTGTCTTTCACCAAATAATGGCTTCTGCATAGATGTCTAGGACTTCAACAGAAGAGTGAGGAAATTGGTCGACTTTCTCAGGTACTCCAAAGTGAGCACCACAACTTTAAAACTAGCTCCTTTGTATTTAAAACACTGTCCTATGGCTGAAAACTGGAGAGTCAAAGACGTAGCAAAGAATGACTTCATATCAATTAACTCTGGTGCTAAGTCCAGAGTATGATTACATTTGAGCAACTGTGTTTATTTTCAGTAGCTCCTCTTCTCTCTAGTTACCCTGGAATCCACCAAAAAATCCAGGAAAATCCTCAGACTGATTTAATGACCTTAGTATCTCCACTGCTGAGTCCCACCTGGCCTGGACTCATCTTCTGCCGACACTTCAGAGCTGGAGGTATTTCCTTTTATCCTCTCCTTCACTCTTAACCTACTCGTAGCTCATCATCTTAGTTAAGGATATTAAAACGAAGCAGCATGAGGTAATACATGAATTTCCTGAAATAATATTTAATTCTATGTGTGTGTGTTGTGTCTGTGAATGTGTTCATAATTCTAAGAAACTGTTGATACTATTTATCAGATTTTCAAAGAAAACCATAATCACAAAATGATTGAGCAATACCTCTTAGGTCATAGCTGACTATCATGTGAATATAGAAAACAACAAACAGACATTTAACAAGGGCCTTGCAGACGAAATCTTTTAATTGTGAAATATCTAATAAGCCATAAATGTGCAGATGCTCTTCCCATTTGAGTACATTTACTACTTATCCATTGCTTTGATTCTACTAATGTAGAATACATAAAACCCATTACCAATGATGGAGTGCAATGCTAAACAAGGTATGGTGAAATTATGTGTTTTCCTGGAGGCTTATTTTTGTTTGTTTTTTGAATGGGAATTTGGCAGTGCACTTAAAGGGATTAAAACAAAGTTTATACCATTTATCCCTTTGACTTCTGGAAATGTCCTCTAAAGAATAACTCAGATACAAAAGAAAAAAAAAACTATTTATAAGAATATGTTCATTTAGGCATTATTCATCATAGAAAACATAGAAATAAATATACAATAAAAGGGCAGTGTTTAATAATAAAGAAATCTGATCATTATAAGATAGTAAAATGTATTACAATAATAACTATGAGAACTTCAGAGTAACATGAAGATTTTAAGATAAATGTGAGAATTTAGTAAATTAATCTTATCATTCTCTTCTGTTAGCCTCTCATTGCTAATACAATCATCTCAGCCCCAACCTATGGTCTTTGAATCCTCCCTGCATTTTTTACTATTCCATGGTGGTAGCAGTTTGGACCCCCCAAACCTGGACTTAAAAGGGCACTTTATTCTAGCTGATCCTAAGTGACAGCTTTATTACTTATCCGATTTTCTTAATATTGTCTGGATTCCTTCTTAGATCAGACAGATATGCTTCACACTGAAAACACAAATACAGGTAAAAGTCTTACATACACAGCCTCAACAAATTTGAATTTGCTAACATCCATGAATAACAAAGATAAATGTAAACTAAAACATAAACCAGTACATTTTACCAATAGCATCAATGCCAAAAACCTCAAAAAAAGCATCACCCCTGAAGAATGCATAAGGACATTCTTAAAGGTATCTTTGTGATTTGTTCTTCCTGAGAAATAAGGAAAGGCAAACAAAGTTTCTTTCTTAGGGACTGAAAGCACCACAGTGAGAAAACATTGCTGATCTGACAACAAAAATGGTTTGGATTCTGGTTACCAAACATTGTCTCACAAACAAGATAAATAGGTGAGCAAATAACAATTAGAATCTGACTTCTAATCAATGTGTATAAAGAATAAATGAAGCAGAAAAATATAATGTGAACTATTTGCTCTGACAACCTTGGTGAGATAGACCAAGTGCTACAGAATAGTTGCCAGAAGTGCAATGGGATGAGGGAGGAGGCAGGATGAAGAACTGATAAGCAGGGAATCTCTACTAAATTGGATCCCCTCACCTAGCTTACCCTTTAGCTTTCTATGGACTATCCCAGATATACAGAAATAAAAATGTAATAGAGGCAACACTTTTTTTTTTTTTTTTTTTTTTGGTAGCATCTTGTTCTGTCTCCCAGGCTGGAGTGTAGTGGCATGATCATGGCTACTGCAGCCTAGAACTCCTGGGATCAAGTGATCCTCCTACCTCAGCCTCCAAAGAAGCTGGGACTATAGGTGCACAATCACACAACCAGTTAATTTAAAAAAAAAAAAAACAAAAAGCTTTGTAGATATGGGGTCTCACTGTGTTGCCCAGGCTCAAACTCCTAGGCTCAAGGGATTCTCCTGTCTAGGCCTCCCAAAGTGCTGGGATTACAGATGTGAGCTACCATGCCTGGCCAGGGTAACACTTAAACTGCACTTACCACCACCAACTCCCTCTTTAGAGAGAATACCTAGTACTCGAGACTTATGTCTAGGGATAGACTCTTGGAACCATTAAATATTCCTCTTTCTACTTGTATCTCTTTACTTTTTAAGGAGTGACTTTTTAAAAATGTTCCAACAAGTGGGAATGCTGAGAAATGATTGAGTTAAGTGGTTTCTTATGTCCTCAATTCCTCTAGCTATTGATAAATGTGAGTTTTATGTCTATAATAGCTTTTCCTTAGCTCTATCATCCCCCAGTTAAATTACAATTTTTCTTCTCCAATAAGTCCAGGTTAGCCATACATAAGAACAGCTGCTACACAAAAAGCATTTATCACTCTCGGAGCTGAGGTGAACAGTTCAATCCTATTCAAGGTTTTCGTGTGTGTGTGTGTGTGTGTGTGTGTGTGTGTGTGTGTGTGTGTGTATCTTTATTGAGCCCCTGAACCTCCTGCCTCTAGATATTTTATTATATGTGAAAAATAATCTCTACTGGATGAAGTCACTTAAACACATTTTTTGTTACTTGCATTCAAATACAGTACTATCAGATTAATAAACTCTATTCTTACAACATGTTAAAAAAAAAAAAAAAAAAAAAAAAAAGCTTTCCCATTTTCAAGTCTTACATTGGAAAAATTTACCACGGAGAGAACTCCAAGCCTGCCATGACTCCCTCTGCAGGAGGTCCACCAACGAGAAAATGACATTCTCTGAAGCCAAACATTTTAAGTTAGCAATAAATATATATGTAAACATACAATACTTTATGTATTTATATAGAGCAATTATATATTATACAGCATATAACATGTTATATATAACATAATATATTATATGAAATGTACATACACAAAATAAACATGTTAAGAAAGCATTGAGATTGTGGCAAGAGCCACAGACAAAGAGAACTAAAGGTCACCGCCCTTAGTATCATAACTAAGTGAAAACCTGAGGAAGCACACACAAAAATGGTATTTTCTGCTCACAATTGCAGATAATCACAGAGCCTGTAAATTGGTACATGGCAGCAAAGAAAATCTTGATGCAATCAATTTAGTACAGAAGGCATTCCTTAGAATTCTCCTCAGGGGAAAGAAAAGGATGCATAAAACTTAAAACTCTTTTCTTGGAAAAGGTACGCTTTTGTTTTTTTGTGTTTTTTTTGTTGTTTTTATTTTATTTTATTTTTATTTTTTATTTTATTATTATACTTTAAGTTCTAGGGTACATGTGCATAACGTGCAGGTTTGTTACATATGTATACTTGTGCCATGTTGGTATGCTGCACCCATCAGCTCGTCATTTACATCAGGTATAACTCCCAGTGCAATCCCTCCCCCCTCCCCCCTCCCCATGATAGGCCCCGGTGTGTGATGTTCCCCTTCCCGAGTCTAAGTGATCTCATTGTTCAGTTCCCACCTATGAGTGAGAACATGTGGTGTTTGGTTTTCTGTTCTTGCGACAGTTTGCTGAGAATGATGGTTTCCAGCTGCATCCATGTCCCTACAAAGGACACAAACTCATCCTTTTTTATGGCTGCGTAGTATTCCATGGTGTATATGTGCCACATTTTCTTAATCCAGTCTGTCACTGATGGACATTTGGGTTGATTCCAAGTCTTTGCTATTGTGAATAGTGTTGCCAAAAACATACATGTGCATGTGTCTTTAGAGCAGCATGATTTATAATCCTTTGGGTATATACCCAGTAATGGGATGGCTGGGTCATATGGTACTTCTAGTTCTAGATCCTTGAGGAATCGCCATACTGTTTTCCGTAATGGTTGAACTAGTTTACAATCCCACCAACAGTGTAAAAGTGTTCCTATTTCTCCACATCCTCTCCAGCACCTGTTGTTTCCTGACTTTTTAATGATCGCCATTCTAACTGGTGTGAGATGGTATCTCATTGTGGTTTTGATTTGCATTTCTCTGATGGCCAGTGATGATGAGCATTTTTTCATGTGTCTGTTGGCTGTATGAATGTCTTCTTTTGAGAAATGTTTGTTCATATCCTTTGCCCATTTTTTGATGGGGTTGTTTGTTTTTTTCTTGTAAATTTGTTTGAGTTCTTTCTAGGTTCTGGATATTAGCCCTTTGTCAGATGAATAGATTGCAAAAATTTTCTCCCATTCTGTAGGTTGCCTGTTCACTCTGATGGTAGTTTCTTTTGCTGTGCAGAAGCTCTTTAGTTTAATGAGATCCCATTTGTCAATTTTGGCTTTCGTTGCCATTGCTTTTGGTGTTTTAGACATGAATTCCTTGCCCATGCCTATGTCCTGAATGGTATTCCCTAGGTTTTCTTCTAGGGTTTTTATGGTATTAGGTCTAACATTTAAGTCTCTAATCCATCTTGAATTAATTTTCGTATAAGGAGTAAGGAAAGGATCCAGTTTCAGCTTTCTACTTATGGCTAGCCAATTTTCCCAGCACCATTTATTAAATAGGGAATCCTTTCCCCATTTCTTGTTTCTCTCAGGTTTATCAAAGATCAGATGGCTATAGATGTGTGGTATTATTTCTGAGGACTCTGTTCTGTTCCATTGGTCTATATCTCTGTTTTGGTACCAGTACCATGCTGTTTTGGTTACTGTAGCCTTGTAGTATAGTTTGAAGTCAGGTAGCGTGATGCCTCCAGCTTTGTTCTTTTGACTTAGGATTGTCTTGGAGATGCGGGCTCTTTTTTGGTTCCATATGAACTTTAAAGCAGTTTTTTCCAATTCTGTGAAGAAACTCATTGGTAGCTTGATGGGGATGGCATTGAATCTATAAATTACCTTGGGCAGTATGGCCATTTTCACGATATTGATTCTTCCTATCCATGAGCATGGTATGTTCTTCCATTTGTTTGTGTCCTCTTTTATTTCACTGAGCAGTGGTTTGTAGTTCTCCTTGAAGAGGTCCTTTACATCCCTTGTAAGTTGGATTCCTAGGTATTTTATTCTCTTTGAAGCAATTGTGAGTGGAAGTTCATTCATGATTTGGCTCTCTATTTGTCTGTAACTGGTGCATAAGAAGGCTTGTGATTTTTGCACATTAATTTTGTATCCTGAGACTTTGCTGAAGTTTCTTATCAGCTTAAGAAGATTTTGGGCTGAGACAATGGGGTTTTCTAAATACACAATCATGTCATCTGCAAACAGGGACAATTTGACTTCTTCTTTTCCTAACTGAATACCCTTGATTTCTTTCTCTTGCCTGATTGCCCCAGCCAGAACTTCCAATACTATGTTGAATAGGAGTGGTGAGAGAGGGCATCCCTGTCTTGTGCCAGTTTTCAAAGGGAATGTTTCCAGTTTTTGCCCATTCAGTATGATATTGGCTATGGGTTTGTCATAAATAGCTCTTATTATTTTGAGATACGTTCCATCAATACCAAATTTATTAAGCGTTTTAAGCATGAAGGGCTGTTGAATTTTGCCAAAGGCCTTTTCTGCATCTATTGAGATAATCATGTGGTTTTTGTCTTTGGTTCTGTTTATATGCTGGATTATGTTTATTGATTTGTGTATGTTGAACCAGCCTTGCATCCCAGGGATGAAGCCCACTTGATCATGGTGGATAAGCTTTTTGATGTGCTGCTGGATCCGGTTTGCCAGTATTTTATTGAGGATTTTTGCATCGATGTTTATCAGGGATATTGGTCTAAAATTCTCTTTTTTTGTTGTGTCTCTGCCAGGCTTTGGTATCAGGATGATGTTGGCCTCATAAAATGAGTTAAGGAGGATTCCCTCTTTTTCTATTGATTGGAATAGTTTCAGAAGGAATGGTACCAGCTCCTCTTTGTACCTCTGGTAGAATTCAGCTGTGAATCCATCTGGTCCTGGACTTTTTTTGGTTGGTAGGCTGTTAATTATTGCCTCAATTTCAGAGCCTGCTCTTGGTCTATTCAGGGATTTAGCTTCTTCCTGGTTTAGTCTTGGGAGAGTCTAGGTGTCCAGGAAATTATCCATTTCTTCTAGATTTTCCAGTTTATTTGCATAGAGGTGTTTATAGTATTCTCTGACAGTAGTTTGTATTTCTGTGGGGTCGGTGGTGATATCCCCTTTATCATTTTTTATTGCGTCCATTTGATTCTTCTCTGTTTTCTTCTTTATTAGTCTTGCTAGAGGTCTATTAATTTTGTTGATCTTTTCAAAAAACCAACTCCTGGATTCATTGATTTTTTGGAGGGTTTTTTGTGTCTCTATCTCCTTCAATTCTGCTCTGATCTTAGTTATTTCTTGCCTTCTGCTAGCTTTCGAATGTGTTTGCTCTTGCTTCTCTAGTTCTTTTAATTGTGATGTTAGAGTGTCAATTTTAGATCTTTCCAGCTTTCTCTTGTGGGCATTTAGTGCTATAAATTTCCCTCTACACACTGCTTTAAATGTGTCCCAGAGATTCTGGTATGTTGTATCCTTGTTCTCATTGTTTTCAAAGAACATCTTTATTTCTGCCTTCATTTTGTTATGTACCCAGTAGTCATTCAGGAACAGGTTATTCAGTTTCCATGTAGTTGAGCGGTTTTGATTGAGTTTCTTAGTCCTGAGTTCTAGTTTGATTGCACTGTGGTCTGAGAGACAGTTTGTTATAATTTCTGTTCTTGTACATTTGCTGAGGAGTGCTTTACTTCCAAATATGTGGTCAATTTTGGAATAAGTGTGATGTGGTGCTGAGAAGAATGTATATTCTGTTGATTTGGGGTGGAGAGTTCTGTAGATGTCTATTAGGTCTGCTTGCTGCAGAGATGAGTTCAATTCCTGGATATCCTTGTTAACTTTCTGTCTCGTTGATCTGTCTAATGTTGACAGTGGGGTGTTGAAGTCTCCCATTATTATTGTATGGGAGTCTAAGTCTCTTTGTAAGTCTCTAACGACTTGCTTTATGAATCTGGGTGCTCCTGTATTGGGTGCATATATATTTAGGATAGTTAGCTCTTCCTGTTGAATTGATCCCTTTACCATTATGTAATGGCCTTCTTTGTGTCTTTTGATCTTTGATGGTTTAAAGTCTGTTTTATCAGAGACTAGTATTGCAACCCCTGCTTTTTTTTTGTTCTCCATTTGCTTGGTAGATCTTCCTCCATCCCTTTATTTTGAGCCTATGTATGTCTCTGCATGTGAGATGGGTCTCCTGAATACAGCAGACTGATGGGTCTTGACTCTTTATCCAGTTTGCCAGTCTGTGTCTTTTAATTGGAGCATTTAGTCCATTTACATTTAAGGTTAAGATTGTTATGTGTGAACTTGATCCTACCATTATGATATTAACTGGTTATTTTGCTCGTTAGTTGATGCAGTTTCTTCCTAGCCTCGATGGACTTTACATTTTGACATGTTTTTGCAATGGCTGGTACTGGTTGTTCCTTTCCATGTTTAGTGCTTCCTTCAGGGTCTCTTGTAAGGCAGGCCTAGTGGTGACAAAATCTCTAAGCATTTGCTTATCTGTAAAGGATTTTATTTCTCCTTCACTTATGAAACTTAGTTTGGCTGGATATGAAATTCTGGGTTTAAAATTCTTTTCTTTAAGAATGTTGAATATTGGCCCCCACTCTCTTCTGGCTTGTAGAGTTTCTGCTGAGAGATCTGCTGTTAGTCTGATGGGCTTCCCTTTGTGGGTAACCCGACTTTTCTCTCTGGCTGCCCTTAAGATTTTTTCCTTCATTTCAACTTTGGTGAATCTGGCAATTATGTGTCTTGGAGTTGCTCTTCTCGAGGAGTATCTTTGTGGCGTTCTCTGTATTTCCTGGATTTGAATGTTGGCCTGCCCTACTAGGTTGGGGAAGTTCTCCTGGATGATATCCTGAAGAGTGTTTTCCAACTTGGTTCCATTTTCCCCCTCACTTTCAGGCACCCCAATCAGATGTAGATTTGGTCTTTTTACATAATCCCATACTTCTTGCAGGCTTTGTTCATTTCTTTTTCTTCTTTTTTCTTAGATTTCTCTTCTCGCTTCATTTCGTTCATTTGATCCTCAATCGCTGATACTCTTTCTTCCAGTTGATCAAGTCGGTTACTGAAGCTTGTGCATTTGTCACGTATTTCTCATGTCATGGTTTTCATCTCTGTCTGTCCGTTTACGGCCTTCTCTGTGTTAATTATTCTGGTTATCAATTCTTCCTCTCTTTTTTCAAGATTTTTAGTTTCTTTGTGCTGGGTACATAATTCCTCCTTTAGCTCTGAGAAATTTGATGGACTGAAGCCTTCTTCTCTCATCTCATCAAAGTTATTCTCTGTCCAGCTTTGATCTGTTGCTGGCAATGAGCTGCATTCCTTTGGAGGGGGAGATGTGCTCTTATTTTTTGAATTTCCAGCTTTTCTGCCCTGCTTTTCCCCATCTTTGTGGTTTTATCTGCCTCTGGTCTTTGATGATGGTGACGTACTGATGGGGTTTTGGTGTGGGTGTCCTTCCTGTTTGTTAGTTTTCCTTATAACAGTCAGGACCCTCAGCTGTAGGTCTGTTGGAGATTGCTTGAGGTCCACTCCAGAACCTGTTTGCCTGGGTGTCAGCAGCAGAGGCTGCAGAAGATAGAATACTGCTGAATAGCGAGTGTACCTGTCTGATTCTTGCTTTGGAAGCTTCCTCTCAGGGGTGTACTCCACCGTGTGAGGTGTGGGGTGTCAGACTGCCCCTAGTGGGGGATGTCTCCCAGTTAGGCTACTCAGGGGTCAGAGACCCACTTGAGCAGGCTGTCTGTCCGTTCTCAGATCTCAACCTCTGTGTTGGGAGATCCACTGCTCTCTTCAAAGCTGTCAGACAGAGTTGTTTGTGTCTGCAGAGGTTTCTGCTGCTTTTTTGTTGTTATTGTTATTGTTTAGCTGTGCCCTGTTCCCAGAGGTGGAGTCTACAGAGACTGGCAGGCCTCCTTGAGCTGCTGTGAGCTCCACCCAGTTCGATCTTCCCAGGGCTTTGTTTACCTACATAAGCCTCAGCAATGGCAGGCGGCCCTCCCCCAGCCTCGCTGTTGCCTTGTCAGTAGATCTCAGACTGCTGTGCTAGCAATGAGGAAGGCTCTGTGGGCGTGGGACCCTCACGGCCAGGTGTGGGATATAATCTCCTGGTGTGCCCGTTTGCTTAAAAAGCAGTATTGGGGTGGGAGTTACCTGATTTTCCAGGTGTTGTGTGTCTCAGTTCCCCTGGCTAGGAAAAGGGATTCCCTTCCCCCTTGCGCTTCCCAGGTGAGGCAATGCCTTGCCCTGCTTCAGCTCTTGCTGGTCGGGCTGCAGCAACTGACCAGCACCGATTGTTCTGCATTTCCTAGTGAGATGAACCCAGTACCTCAGTTGAAAATGCAGAAATCACCTGTCTTCTGTGTCGCTCACGCTGGGAGCTGGGGACTGGAGCTGTTCCTATTCGTCCATCTTCAAAGGTACGCTTTTGAAATGACAATTCTATGACAGTGCTTTTGAACACCACAGGCTGGAGAAGATTGTTCTTGGAATTAAAATTTAAAAATAAAATCAAAAGGGACACAATTCAGATTCTTTTCATGTTCATTTATGCTAAATTTTGAAATCTTGAAAATATTACAAGGATTTTTAAATGATTTTTTATTCTATTTTCCAAAGTAAAGATAGTTAAAACTTCCCCTATAGTCTAGAGGAAAGAGTATAATGTTTAAGCTATCATCTTTTTAATTTGCAAAATCACATTTTATTAAAGACCTTGCCTTTTTGCATCAACAAATGAGAAAAAAAAAATCATGCTGAAGTATCATATGGTGGATATAGTTTGACCAAAAGAGAAACTGTCCAATATGTAAAGACGCCAGTGATATCTGCATATTCATGTCAGCAAGATAAAATCCTGCTTGGTATTAGTGGAGTAGCAAAAATCTTCATATTTTAAAGTTTTGCTACCCTAATACTGATTACTTACCATCCATTTACTTTCATCAGATATTAATGTTACCTGATTTCCTGATTGTTGTAACATCAAAATGTTAGGAAAAAAAGTACTTAAAAAAATGTGGTTTAAAAAACTTGAAAGACCAGTCCAATAATAACACAGAATCCTGCAATTTCGACAGGATATTGAATGTACCATGTAACTGAAAGTCTATCCTACTAATACCTCTTGCGCCATTGTGTTGGCACAAAGCATGAGAAATTTTCTGTGACCATAATTTGAAAGAGTCAATGGTAAAACAACATCACAATTGATCACATCTTTTAAAGGATTCATAACTCAGTGTAAATTTAAGTTGAGCAATAGATACAATGCTTCTATTAAGACCATGTGAAATAAATCTGTGGGTAAGAAAACTTACAAATGAAATACTCTGGTTGCTGTTAGACATTATTATTTATTATTTTAATCATAAATTCTAGAGTAAAATATATCATAACCAAGAAATGGCAGCATTGGAAAATATCTGTGGATTAAAATTGAAATCTACATAAAACTGAATTGATCAAAGAAAGTTGTAATTAAACATATGCTTGAAGACAATTTAAATATGAAGCAACAGATAGCCCTTTTTTCTTTTTTCTAAAAAGATCTTTCAATGCTTTTATATATTAAGTCAACAACAAGTACTATTAGCCTTTTTTCTCTAACATTAATTTTAATCACTAATAAAATGTATTAACAGTAGAAAAATAGAAAATATAAATAAGCTAAAAGAAAACAATCCCCCCATTCAGAGAGAAAATCTAATGTTATCAATATTGATATTTGTTGTATTTCCTAACTTATTTATTTTGTTTTAAAGAAAAATATTTTAAACCTTAAAAATATTGAATTTTTTCGCTGCTCGTGGTGGCTCACACCTGTAATCCCAGCACTTTGGGAGGCCGATATGGGCAGATCACAAGGTCAGGAGATCAAGACCACCATGGCTAACACCGTGAAACCCCGTCTCTACTAAAAATACAAAAAAATTAGCCGGGCGTGGTGGCCGGCACTGTAGTCCCAGCTACTCGGGAGGCTGAGGCAGGAGAATGGAGGGAACCCAGGAGGCGGAGCTTGCAGTGAGCCAAGATGGCGCCACTCACTCCAGCCTGGGCGACAGAGTAAGACTCCGTCTCAAAATAAACAAGCAAACAAAAACAAAAATTAAATTTTTTCTTTATGTTTTCTCAATGTGCTTTGAAAGAACATTTTGGTTCCAAAATACATCTTTATGTACTTTTAGTATTCTTTCTGTATTATTACACTTAAATATTAAACTCATTAGAAATTTATATGAGTGAGAATATTTTCTCCCAAAGTCATATGTGTACACTTAAATTTATTTCATGGTTTTCTATCGTTTTCATTGATCAAAGATTAGTATCTCACTGTTTTATTTATTTATCTATTTTTATATTTTTATTATTATTTTTTTATTTCCATAGGTTATTGGGGAACATGTGGTGTTTGGTTACATGAGTAAGTTCTTTAGCGTGATTTAGGTGGTGTTTGGTTACATGAGTAAGTTCTTTAGTGCTGATTTAGGTGGTGTTTGGCTATATGAGTAAGTTCTTTAGCACTGATTTGTGAGATGTTGGTGCACCATCACCAGAACAGTATACACTGCACCCTATTTGTAGTCTCTCACTCCCTTCCTGCCCTTTCCCCCTGAGTCTCCAAAGTCCATTGTATCATGCTTATGTCTTTGCATCCTCATAGCTTAGCTCCTACTTATGAGTGAGAACATAAGATGTTTGGTTTTCCATTCCTGAGTTACTTCACGTAGAGTAATAGTCTCCAATCTCATCCAGGTCCCTGCTAATGCCATCAATTCATTACTTTTTATCACTAAGTAATGTTCCATCATGTATATATGTATATACATATATATGTGGTATATATATACACACACATATATATGTGGTGTGTGTATATAGATAGATAGATATACACACACACACCACATATGTAATTGTGGTATGCATATATATATATATATATACACACACACCACAATTTCTTTATCCACTCATTGATTAATGGGTATTTGGGTTGGTTCCATGTTTTTGCAATTGCGAATTGTGCTACTATAAACATACATGTGCAAGTATCTTTTATATAATGACTTCTCTTCCCCTGGGTAGATACCCAGCAGTGGGGTTGCTTTTAGTTTTTAAAGGAATCTCCACCCTGTTTTCCATAATGGTTGTACTAGTTTAGATTCACACCAGCAGTGTAGAAGTGTTCCCTCTTCACCACATCCATGCCAACATCTATTATTTTTTTGATTTTTTGATTATGGCCATTCTTGCAAGAGTAAGGTGGTATCACATTGTGGTTTTGATTTGCATTTCCCTGATCATTAGTGATGTTGGGCATTTTTTTTCACATGTTTATTGGCCATTTGTATATCTCCTTTTGAGAATTGTCTATTCTTGTCCTTAGCCTACTTTTTCATGGGATTGTTTGTTTTTGTCTTGCTGATTTGTTTGAGTTCATTGTAGGTTCTGGGTATTAGTTCTTTGTCCGGTGTATAGATTGTAAAGATTTTCTCTCACTCTGTGAGTTGTCTGTTTATTTTGCTAACTGTTCCTTCCTCATTGGTTTAGTTAGATCCCAACTATTTATCTTTGTTTTTATTGCTTTTTGTTTTGGGTTACTGATCATGAAATATTTGCCTAAGCCAATGTCTAGAAGGGTTTTTCCAAAGTTATCATCTAGAATTTTTATAGTTTCAGGTCTTAGATTTAAGTCTTTAATCCAACTTGAGTTGATTTTTGTATAAGGTGAGAGATGAGGATCCAGTTTTATTCTCCTACATGTGGCTAGCCAATTATCCCAGCACCATTTGTTGAAAGGAGTGTCCTTTCCCCCATTTTATGTTTTTGTTTGCTTTGTCGAAGCTCAGTTGGTTATAAGCACTTGGGTTTATTTCTGGGTTCTCTATTCTGTTCCATTTGTCTATGTGCATATTTTTATACAAGTGCCATGCTGTTTTGGTGACTATGGCCTTATAGTATAGTTTGAAATCAGGTAATGTGATGCCTCTAGATTTGCTCCTTTTGCTTAGTCTTGCTTTGGCTATGCAGACCCTTTTTTGGTTCCATATGAATTTGAGGATTTTTTTTGTAATTCTCCGAAGAATGATGATGGTATTTTGATGGGAATTGCATTGAATTTGTAGATTGCTTTTGGCAGTGTGGTCATTTTCACAATATTGATTCTACCCACCCATGAGCATGGGTTGTGTTTCCATTTGTGTCATCTATGATTTCTTTCAGCAGTGTTTTGTAGTTTTTCTTGTAGAGGTCTTTCACCTTCCTGATTAGGTATATACGTAAGTATTTTTTGCAGCTATTGTAAAAGGGGTTGAGGTCTTGATTTAATTCTCAGTTTGGTCACTGTTGGTGTGAGCTACTGATTTGTGTACATTAATTTTGTATCTGGAAATTTTGCTGAATTATCAGTTCTAGGAGCTTTCTGGAGAAGTCTTTAGGGTTTTTAGGTAAACAATCATACCATCAGCAAACAGCAACAGTTTGACTTCCACTTTTCTGGTCTGGATACCCTTTATTCTTTCTCTTGCCTGATTACTCTGGCTAGGACTTCAAGTACTATGTTGAAGAGGAGTGGCGAGAGTAGGCATCCTTGCCTTGTGCCAGTTTCCAGAGGGAATGCTTTTAACTATTCCCCATTCAATATTATGTTGGTTCTGGGTTTGATAATAAAGCAATGCTGGATTTTGTTGAATGCTTTTTCTGCATCTGTATAGATGATCATGTTATTTTTGTTTTTGATTCTGTTTATGTGGTGCATCACATTCATTGACTTGTGTATGTTAAACCATCCCTCCATCCCTGGTGTGAAACCCACTTGATCATAGTGGATTATGTTTTTGATTTGTTGTTGGATTCAGTTAGCTAGTATTTTGTTAAAGATTTTAGCATCTATATTCATCAAGGTTATTTGTCTGTAGTTTTCTTTTTTAGTTATGTCCTTTCCTGGTTTTCATATTTGGGTGATACTGACTACAAAGAATGATTCAGAGAGGGTTCCCTCTTTTTCTGTCTTATGTGATAGTGTCAATAGGACTGGTGCAAATTCTTTGAAGGTCTGGTAGAATTCTGCTGTGAATCCGTCTGGTCTCAGACTTTTTTTTTTTTTTTTTTTTTTTGGTATTTCTATTACCATTTCAATCTCGCTGCTTGTGTTTGGTCTGTTCAGAGTATCTAATTCTTCCTGATTTAAGCTAGGAAGGTTGTATATTTCCAGGAATTTATCTATCTCTCTAGGTTTTCTACTTTATGTGCATAAAGGTGTTCATAGTAGCCTTGAATGATCTTTTGTATTTCTGTGGTGTCAGTTGTAATATCTCCCATTTTGTTTCTAATTGAGCTTATTTGGATTTTCTCTCTTCTTTTCTTGGTTAATCTAACTAGTGTTCTATCAATTTTATTTATCTTTTCAAAGAACCAGCTTTTTGTTTCATTTATCTTTTAAATTTTTTGTTGTCATTTTAATTTCCTTTAATTCTGCATTGATATTGGTTATTATTTTCTTCTGCTGGGTTTGGGTTTGGTTTGTTCATGTTTCTCTAGTTCCTTGAAGTGTGACCTTAGTTTGTCTGTTTGTGCTCTTTCACACTTTTTGATGTAGACATTTAAGGCTATGAACTTTCCTCTTGACACTACTTTTGCTATATCCCAGAGATTTTGATAGGTTGTGTCACTATTGTTCAGTTTGAAGAATTTTTTAATTTCCATCATGTTTCATTGTTGACCCAGTGATCATTCAGGAGAAGATTATTTAATTTCCATGTATTTGCATGGTTTGAAGTTTCCTTTTGGAGTTGATTTGCAGTTTTATTCCACTGCGGCCTGAGAGAGTGCTTGATATAATTTGAATTTTCTTGAATTTATTGAGACCCATTTTGTGGCCTATCATATAGTTTATCTTGGAGGAAGTTCCATGTGCTGTTGAACAGAATGTCTATTCTGCTGGTGTTGGGTAGAATGTTCTGTAAATATCTGTCAGGTCCTTTTGTTCCAGGGTGTAGTTTAAAGAACAAATTGTTTCTTTATTGACTTTCTGTCTTGATAACCTGTCTAGTGCTGCCAGTGGAGTATCGAAGACCTCCACTATTATTGTGTTGCTTTCTATCTCATTTCTTAGGTCTATTAGTAATTGTTTTATACATTTGGGAGCTCTGGTGTTACGTGCATATATATTTAGGATTGTGATATTTTCCTGTTGGACAAGGCCTTTTATCATTGTATAATGTCCCTCTTTGTCTTTTTTAACTGCTGTTGCTTTAAAGTTTGTTTTATCTGATATAAGAATAGCTACCCCTGCTCCTTTTGGTGTCCATTTGCATGAAAAGTCTTCTTCCATCCCTTTACCTTAAGTTTATGTGAGTCCTTGCTTAAGGACTCACATAAACTTAAGACACACCTTAAGTTTAGGTGTGTCTTTGAAGGCGGAAGATAGTTGGTTGGTAGATTCTTACCCATTCTGCGGTTGTATATCTTTTAAGTAAAGCATCTAGGCCATTTCCAATCAATGTTATTATTGAGATGTACCATTCCATTCATCATGCTGTTTGTTGCACATATACCTTGTTTTTTTGTTTTCAAAATGTAGTTTGTTTGATAGGTCCTGTGAGATTTATGCTTTAAAAACTTTCTGTTTTGATGTTTTTCCAGGATTTGTTTCAAGATTTAGAGCTTTTTTTTAGCAGTTCTTGTAGTGCTGGCTTGGTAGTGGCAAATTCTCTCAGCATTTGTTTGTCTGAAAAAGACTGTATCTTTCCTTCATTTGTGATGTTTAATTTTGCTGGCTGCAAAATTCTTAGCTGATAAATTTTTTGTTTGAGGAGGCTGAAGATAGGGCCCCAATCCCTTCTAGCTTGTAGGGTTTCTGCTGAGAAATCTGCTGTTAAACTGATAGTTTTTCCTTTATAGTTTACATGGTGCTTTTGCCTCATAGTTCTTAAGATTCTTTCCTTCATCTTAACTTTAGATAACTTGCTGACAATGTGCCTAGGTGATGATCTTTTTGTGATAAATTTCCCAGGTGTTCTTTGAGCTTCTTGTATTTGCATGTCTAGTTCTCTAACACAGCTGGGAAAGTTTTCTTCAATTATTCCTCCAAACATATTTTACAAAATCTAGATATCTCTTCTTTCTCAGGAACATTGATTATTCTTAGGTTTGGTTGTTTAACATAATCCCAGACTTCTTGGATGCTTTGTTTATATTTTCTTATTCTTCTTTGTCTTCATTGGATTTGGTTAATTCGAAGACCTTATTGTCAAGCTCTGAATTTCTTTCTTCTACTTGTTCTAGTCTATTGCTGAGACTTTCCAGAGCATTTTGCATTACTAAAAGTGTGTCCATTTATTCCTGAGGTTTTGATTGTTTTTCATTAATGCTATCTATTTCATTTAATATTTCTCCCTTCACTTCTTGTATCTTTTTTTTTTTTTTTTTTTTTGGATTTCCCTACATTGGGCTTCACCTTTCTCTCGTGCCTTCCTGATTAGCTTAATAACCAACCTCCTGAATTCTTTTTCAGGTATATCAGGGATTTCTTCTTGGTTTGGGTCCATTGTTAGTGAGCTAGTGTTATTTTTGGAGGGTGTTAAAGAACCTTGTTTTGTCATATTACCAGAGCTGTTTTTCTAGCTGCTTTTCATTTGGGTACACTCTGTCAGAGGGAAGGTCTAGGCCTGAAGGCTGTTGTTCAAATTCTTTTGTCCCAGGAGTGTTCCCTTGATGTAGTACTTTCCCGCTTTTCCCATGGAGGTGGTTTCCTGAGAGCCAAGCTGTAGTGATTGTTATCTCTCTTCTGGATCTAGCCTCTCTCTGGGCTGGTACTGGGGGTTATCTGCACAGAGTCCTGTGATGTGAACCGCCTGTGGCTCTCTTAGTCATGGATACCAGCAACTGTTCTGGTAGAGGTGGCAGTGGGATAAAATGGACTCTGTGAGGGTTCTTAGCTCTGGTGGTATAATGCACTATTTTTGTGCTGGTTGGTCCTCTGCTGGGAGGTGGTGCTTTCCAGAGAGCATCAGCTGTAGTAAGGTGAGGAACAGGTGGTGTGCAGGACTCTAGAACTCCCAAGAGTATATGCCCTTTGTCTTCAGTTACCAGGGTGGGTAGAGAAGGTCCACTGGGTGAGGGCAGGGCTAGGCATGTCTGAGTTCAGACTCTCCTTTGGTGGGTCTTGATGTGGCTGCTGTGGGAGATGAGGATGAGGTTCCCAGATCAATGAAGTTATGTTCCTAGGAGGATTATGGCTGTCACTACTGTGTCATGCAGGGTTGTCAGGGAAGTGGGAGAAAGCCAGCAGTCACAGGCCTCACCATACTCCTATGCAATTCAAAGGGCCAGTGTCACTCCCACCTTGCCCCTCCAACAGCACCAGACTGTTTCCAGGCAATGGGCAAGCAGGGCTGAGAATGTGCCCCAGGCTACCTGCCTCCCAGCTGCAAAAGCAAATATGACTTTCCTTCTTTCCCAGTCTTTGGAGTCTGCACACCAGACTCACGCCCTCCCCTGAGTTCTGGTCAGGAGACTTCTTGATCAGTTCAAATTGTTATGAAGTTCAGCTGGAGATTCCCTTTTCCCTCTGGTCTTTTCCCAGTGCCTCTGGCTGCCCTCCCAAAGGACCCCTGTGAAGCCAGGCAGAAATGGTTAAAGCCCTAAAGATGTCCAGGGCCAAATTTCTACCCAGTAGATTAGAAAACTGACAAAAGAGGTATCTAAAGAGAGCAAGAAAATCAGAGATTATTCCAGATAAGATATTTTAGGGATTAGCAGCATTATTTCCAGTTATTTCTGAAGTCCAGCATTATTGCTACCTTTGGGCCAAGTGAGCATCCTTATAACACTTCTTTATTTTCTGAAAATGTTTCTAGTTTGTTTTTGCCCTTTACAATCAACAAAGTGTTCTCTAAGATATCTATCCTTGAGGAGATAAAAAGCTAACCAAGAAGACAGAAATTCAATTGTGAACTAAACAATTTGGTTGCTAGTAAGCAATCATTTCATCAGCTTAGCCTGGGGAAATTAGGAAAGATTGGACAGAAAAAGTAGGATTTGCTAAACATTCCCAATTAGAGTTTCAATCAATGAACTAATAACCCAAACAATTATAACATGTGGTCCTTTTACTTAGGGATCTAGTAATTTGGTTGTTAGGAAATAGAAATATAATACTATAATTAGAACAAAAAATATGCTTATGATTACACATGTGATTCAGACTAAGAATTTAGAGAAGGAAGAGGTGTCTATGAGTTAGGGTAGTTAGAGAAGCTGCATGAAAATTGTGGTCACGTAACACCTTGAAAGATATTCAGAATCTAGTTTATTTATCCACAGCATCTCCTGGGTAATTGCTAATACACCAGAGATGGTCATAAAGATTAGTGATATAACAATGAAGGCAAGAATAATAAACAAAACAAGGACCTTGCCCTTGAAAAGGCCTTAGTAGACTGGCAAAGATAAGTCTGTAAAAAAATTCAAAAATTAGACAATAAATGGGTCACATCCCTTGGATAAATCAAAAATGCTTCTTTTCATCAGTATGCAAAGTAATCACAAACTTGCCTCTTTAAAGCAGATTTGAAATTTCTTTTTCTAGTCATAGCTTCTCTCATCTGGCTTTTTGCTATCATGTGAAACTGAAGATGGCTAAAATGGGTTTTTATAAGTCAAATGAATGAAGTCCATTCCTTTAAAATGTATAGAATTTTTTTAAAGAATAAGAATTAAGTATACTGTTTCTCAGCACGTTTTTTTCATGAATTGTGTAAATAATTTAAAAAATGTAGTATAGAGTATTTGAAATGTTTAAGAAAAGTGTTTAGGTACACATAAATATTTCAAGTCACTTAAGACTGTCTTAAATTAAAGAAAAGAATCTAGGAGTTGAAATTAAAAGGTCTGTTGTCCAATTCCAACTCTGCACTTTCTGAATACCTTTAGGCAAATTAAATTCTCTGATGGTCAAAGTCTTTACCTATATAATAGAAGTAATAATAGACCTCAAAGACTTGTGGGAATAGATGGAAACTTGAAACCCAATGTTGTAATCTACATATGCTATCCCATAAATGTAAGGTCCTCTCCCTTTATCGAAATATTGTCTAAAATATTTAAAGCCCAAGTAATCTCTTTCAAGAAATTCATATTTCTAGATGAGATTTCTCCTCTAAGATCAGATATGTATCATACTGCCTATTCCTCATTTCCTTTGGCATATCTCAAGAGCCTTACATTCAAGATTTTGTTCATAGCCCTCCTCTGCCTGTGTCACGGACTGAATGTATTTGTTCCCCCAACATTCATACCTTGAAGCCCTAACCCTAATGTAATCACATTAGGAGGTGGGGCCTTTGGGAAATAATTAGGTTGAGATGAGTTCATGAGGGTGGGGCCCCCTGATGGGATTAGTGACTTCATAAGCAGAGGGAGAGAGACCAGATCTTTTTCTCTCTCTCTCTGCCATGTGATGACACAGCAAAGGGGCCATCTGCAAATCAGGTAGAGAGCCTTCCCCAGGATCCAGATCTGTCAGAACTTTGATCTTAGACTTCTCAGCCTTCAGAACTATGAGAAATAAATGTCTATTGTTTAAGTCCCTTAGTGTGTAACACTTTGTTATAGCAGCCTGAGCAGACTAAAATAACCTACAACTTTATTTTCCTCCCTTTTTTCCTATCTCAGTTTATGGAACCATCATCTTTGCATCCAAACCAAAGGCAAGGAACTTAGTAGGCCTTTCAGGCACTTATCACATCTCACTACTCATGCCTTACCAATCTCAATGTGATGTCAATTTTCCCTGCAAATTCAAATTCCTTTCAAATTTCTCCAAGCCTATCTTCTAGTCCCACTCCCATTCAGTCTAAGCTACTATCTCACCTTTGGCATTCCTGCATTTACTCTGATCTTCACCTATTCTTCATGCTATAGCTGGAGTAAACTTTATGTGTGTTATAATCTGATTTAATGATTTCCCATTTCTGGGTGGTGGGAAGAGGAGAGCTGCAATCCCACAATACTGAGCCTACAGGTAAAACTTCTTGTCATGACCTGCAAGTCTCTGAAGTGTTTGGCCCCTGCTGACCTTTCCAGCCTCACATCTTACCCTGTTCCTTCTTATGACTTTGCTCCAGCTAAGCTGCCCTTTATCTACTCTTCACACCTGACATACTTCCAGCAGGCAGAGATCCTTAGCACATGCTGGGTTTCCTACTTAAATTACCTTTGCTCGCCATTCACTTAACTTCTCACTCCTCAAATCTCATTCTAGTGTCACTTCTTTGGAAAAGTCTCATCTAAATTTCCTAACCAGATGAAATTCTCCCATTACAGGGTCTCATGCAGGCATATTTTTTTCTTCTATAGGATTTTTTTAGAATAACAATTGTACATTTCTTGATGTGAATATTTGAATTTTTATCTACTACTAAGCTGTAAGTGCTATAAAGCTAGGAAAATCTCTGGTTTGAATCACCACTGACTTCTCACCATATGCCTAACATATAGTCTATAAGTGACATTTGCTGAATGAATTAATACCTTGCCAAACAATCAAAGTCCGTGAAGTTGTGACCTAAATAACTCAACACTGAAATTCGTAACTAATGAATGATTTTCATGTAAGCCTACAGCTTATAAGAAAATATATTTGATTCCACTATGATGGTGGAGAAGATGATATAATTTTAAGACTACAAATGCTTAAATTTATGTTTTAAGGAAAGAATATAAGCAAAAATTGCAATCCGTCTTCTTGATATTTTTGCATCAGCATATATTACTAGAATGTAGGTGATGGTCAACCATAATCACTTCAAAGCAAGATTTTTAAAAACATTTTATGTTAACACTTTTACCCTGATTGGTATAGCAAGTAAATGATATAGATTTTTTTAAAAGGTATAAGTATGCTTGGTGAAAAAATTGGTATACAAAGCAGAACTTTCAATTAGAAATTAAAGAAAAATAATAGAAAACTTTGTAATTTGAGGTAAAATTATACTTAACTAATGTAACCTGTTACATACACTTAATCAAGAAAAATTATGTATACAGTTAAGTAGAAATATCTGCTTTAAGAATTATGATATACATTGAGTTACATTAGACAGTCTACAGAAAATTTCCTTTCTATGTTTATAATTTTATTTTTTTAACTTTTATTTTAGGTTTGGGGGTACCCATGAAGGTTTGTTGCATAGGTGAACACGTGTCAGAGGGTTTTGTTGTACATATTATTTCATTATCCAGGTATTAGGCCCTGTACCCAGGGTCTCTGATCTTCACCTATTCTTCACACTAGCCAGAGTAAACTTTATGTATGTTATAATCTGATTTAATGATTTCCCATTTCTGGGTGGTGGGAGGAGGAGAGCTGCAATCCCAAAATACTGAGCCTACATGTAAAACTTCTTGTCATGACCTGCAAGGCTCTGAAGTGTTTGACCCCTGCTGACCTTCCCGGCCTCACATCTTACCCTGTTCCTTCTTATGACTTTGCTCCTTATGACTTTAGTTATCTTTTCTGCTCCTCTCCCTCCTCTCACCCTCTCTGTTGTTTCCTTCTTTGTGTTCATAAATTCTCATCATTTAGCTCCCACTTATAAGAACATGCAGTACTTGGTTTTCTGTCCCTGTATTAGTTTGCTAAGAATAATGGCCTCCAGTACCGTCTATATTCTCACAAAATACATGATCTCATTCTTTTGAATGACTGCATAGTATTCCATGGTGTATATATACCACATTTTCTTTAGCCAATCTGTCATTGATGGGCATTTAGGTTGATTCCATGTCTTTGTTATTGTGAACAGTGCTGCAATGAACATTCGTGTGCATATGTCTTTATGGCAGAATGATTTGTATTTCTTTGGGTATATGCCCAGTAATGGGATTGCTGGGTTGAATGGTATTTCTGCCCCTAGACTTTGAGGAATTGCTACATTGTCTTCCACAATAGTTGAACAAATTTACACTCCCACCCACAGTGTATAAGCATTTCCTTTTCTCCATTACCTCACCAGCATCTATAATTTTTTTGACTTTATAATAATGGCCATTCTGACTGGTTGAAAAGGCATCTCATTGTGGTTTTGATTTGCATTTCTTTAATGATCCATGATATTGAAATTTTTTTTTCATATGCTTGATGACTGCCTGTATGTACTCTGTTTTTTTGTTTGTTTGTTTGTTTTTGTTTTTAGATGGAGTCTCGCTCTGTCACCCAGGCTGGAGTGCAGTGGCACAATCTCGGCTCACTGCAAACTCTGCCTCTCTAGTTCCAGCAATTCTCCTGCCTCAGCCTCCCGAGTAGCTGGGACTGCAGGTGTGCGCCACCACGCCTGGTTAATTTTTGTATTTTTAGTAGAGATGGGTTTCACCATGTTGGCCAGGACGATCTCCAACTCCTGACGTAAGGTGATCCGCCTGCCTCAGCCTCCCAAAGTGCTGGGATTACAGGCGTAAGCCACCGCGCCTGGCCATGTCTTCTTTTGAGAAGTGTCTGTTCATGTCCTTTGATCACTTTTTAATGGAGTTATTTGTTTTTAATGGAGTTATTTGTTTTTCTTTTACAAACTTAAGTTCCTTAAAGAGAAGACTTAAGAAATATACATAAGTGCCATGCTATCTGTAAGCAATAGATATGTGTGACGTACAACTTAGATAAAATGAGATAATGTCGAAAATCATAAACTACTAAAGTTCTCATGAGAAGGAATAGATAACCATCCCATCAGAGAAAATGTCAGGCCCAGACGTCTTGAGCAAAAAATTCTACTAAATATTTATGGAGAAATAATGCCAATCTCATTCCAAATTCAGACAAATACATTACAAGAAGTAAAAACAAGGAACTAATACCGTTCATGAACATAGAAGAAAAAATCTCACCAAAATGTAAGACTAGTAAATTGAACACAGTAATGTATTATAAGATAAATACAAGATTATGTGTGATTTATATTGAGAATATAAAGCTGATTAATCATTGAAAAAGAAATAATTTAACTAAAAAGTACTCCACATCATAGGTCGTCAGGGAAATGTGAACTAAAACAAGGAGACAACACTACGCACCTGTTAGAGTGGGCAAAGTTTAAAACACCAAATGCTGACAGGGATGTGGAACACAGGAACTCTCATTCACCACTGGTGGGAATGCAAGCTGGAACAGCAAATTTGGAGGACAATTTGGCAGTTTCTTACAAACTAAACATACTCTTGCCATATGATCCAGCAATCCCACTCCTTGGTATTTATGCAAAGAAATTGAAGACTCATGTCCACACAAAAACCTACACATGGATGTTTATAGCAGATTTTAAAAAATAATTAGCAAAACTTGAAAGCAACCAAGATATCCTTTAGTAGGTGAAGAAATAAATAAACTGTGGTACATTCAGACAATGAAACATTATTCAGCACTAAAAAAAAAAAAGAGTTATCAAGCCATGAGGAGACATGGAAGAGACATATGTGTATTACTAAGTGAAATAATCCAGCCTGAAAAATCTACATTCTGTATGATCCAAGTATGTGACATTCTGGAGAGGGCGAAACCATGGAGACAGCAAAAAGATCAGTAGTTGCCAGATGTTTGGCGAGGGTAGAGGGAGGGATGAATAGGCAGAGCACAGAGAATTCTGGGGGCAGTAAAACTACTCTGAATGATACTATGATAGTGGGTACATGTCATTATATGCTTCTGCAAATTCGTAGAATGTACAACACCAAGGGTTAATCCTAAACTATGGACTCTGAGTGATAATGATATGTCAGTGCAGGGACAATTGATCGTCAGAAATGTACTACTTGGGTGCAGGATGTTAACGGGGGGAGGCTATGCATCTATTGAACTAGGGAATATGTAGGGAATCTCCGTATCTTCGACTCAATTTTGCTGCTAAACTAAATCTTCTCTAAAAATAGTCTATTAAAAATAATGCATTCAGTTAACCTATATCAGCACTTTTAAAAAAAAAACCTATATGGTTATTTCAGTAGATACAGAAAAGGCATTTGACAAAAATACACGTCTATCCATGACAAAAACTCCCAGCAAACTAGAAATAACAGGTAAAGTGCATCTAAAAGAAAAGAATATATAGCTAACAGAATATTTCCATCCATACTCCTTGGCAATATCAGCACCATTCTATGTAAAATATTGCCAATATAACAACTCTGAACTTTTAAAATTAATTCTGGAAGCTGAGCTGCCTCACTGGGCTTTTTGTGCTATTTTTCCAGATACAAATCATTGATTCATTATGGCTCAGTTTACCAAAGTTGCTTGGGTTTTGAGTGATATATATATTCCATTCTTAGTTTTTCCATTAGTCCTGTTTATTTTTAGTGTTCAATTTTGCAGAACTTGAGGTTTTTCACCAATACTATCACTATGTTACATAAGATACACCTCAGTTACATAGATCTGCACTGTGTAATATGATAGCACTAGCCATATGTAGCTTTTGAGCTTTTGAAATGTGACTAGTACAAAATGAGTTTTCCTGGAAGGATAAAATTACATTCTATTTCAAAGATGCAATATGAAAAAATGTAAAATGTCTCATTAATAATTTCATATTGATTACATGTTGAAATGGTGATATTTTGAATATAATGGGTAAATAAAACTATTGTTAAATTTAATCTGTTTCTCTTTTCTTAATGTGGATACCAGAAAATATAAAATTTAAATGTGTATATCCACTGGACAGCTCGGATGTCAGTTGTCACTTTCTTCTCCATAGCAATAATTCCTTTTTTGCATTTCTGCAATGTAAATGTTCCAGAAACAACTGTAAAAAATTTTGTGCAAACTCATTTGTTGATAAAATATGACCTGAAGTGATGTTAAGTTATGTATAGACCTAATGATGAATTTGTTTGGTGTGAAAATAAAAATGTCAAGGTTGTACTTTTACCTCCAAATACTGCATCACTTCAGCCTCTTGACCAGGGCATCATTTCATTTGTCAAGGCCACATACTCACCTGGTGTTTGATCACATTCTATCAGCATTAATTCAGACCTTAATCTGGACATAATGTGGGGCTGGAAATTATTCACTATTGCTAATGCAGTATCTTTCATCAAACTGCCAGGGATGAAATAAAATCTAAATGCTTGCTGGAATAACTTATGGAATGAGGTCATAAATGATTTTAAAGTCTTAGTTGGGGGATATTGGGAGGGACAGACAATGAGAAAAGTTAGAAAAATTATTCATGCAGCAAGACAAGTTGGTGAAGAAAAACGTTCTGATATGTTTGATGAAGAAGTGGAAGAACATATTAAAGTCCATTGAAAAGTGCTAACCCATTAGAAATTGAAAGAACTTGTTGAGCCATCTACAGAGGAAGAAGAAGAAGAAGAAACTGAAACAGAATCAGAAATGTAGACATTACCTAAATTTGCCAAAGTTTTTCAAACTGCACAGATCTTAAAGGGCATAATTATGAAATATGATCCTCAGATGGAATGTACCATTCAAATTAATCGTATGATCACCTAAGAATTACAATCTCTGCAGCAATACTTTGAGTAGTTAAAAAGAAAGAGACAACTTCTATTACAATGTTCTAACAAAACATTTCACCAAAAAGACCTTCAACTATCAAGGATCATTGACAACATTTACTCCTGACATCTAACCACTGACATCATTATACCTGGATAACCCAGGATCACCTAAAGCAGATGGTCCTTCTTTCTGACATATCATAAGGAGGTCAATGGTAGTCTAATGGTATGTCACAGTGCCTACATCATTCACTTCACTTCTACTCATCAGTTAGGCGTTTTATTAACTCACATCACATAATTCAAAGAGGAAGAAAGGTGAATACAGTGCAATATGATATTTTCAGAGAGAGAGAGACCACATCCACACAACTTTTTTACAGTACATTGTTATTATTGTTTTATTTTTAGTTATCGTTACTCATCTGTTACTGCTAATTTGTAAACTAAACTTTATTAAAGGTATGTAGGCATAGGAAAAATCATAGTATATTTAAGATTTGGTACCATCCATGGCTTCAGACTTCCACTGGGGGTCTCAAAACAAATCCACCATGGAAAAAGATGGACTATTGTATATTGTTTCACTTTTTCATTGTCTTGTGAGTCCCCTAGTATTTCTCCACTTTTTCCTTCTTATTTTTTTTTTCTGTTGAATAGAAATTTCAAATGGTCTGTCTTCAAGTTCACTGATTCCTTCTGCCTAACTGAATCTGCTACTGAAGTTCTTTATTGATTTTTTTTTTCATTTCATTCATTGTATTCCTAAGGGCCAGGATTTCTGTTTGTTATTTTTTTAAAGGTTTGTATCTCTTTGTTGAATTTCAAATTGTGTTCATTATTGTTTTTCTTATATCCTTTATTTGATTTGTTCTCTTGTAGCTCACTCAGCTTCTTTAAGATGATTATTTTGAATTCTTTGTCAGGCAATTCATAGATTTTCATCCTTTGGGTTCAGGCACTGGAGCTCTATTTTGTTCCTTTGGTGATGTTTCATGTCCTTGATCCTTCATGTTCTTTTTTCCATTTGACAAGTAGTCCCCTCTTCTAGTCTTTACTGACTGTCTTTGGGAGAAAAATTTCTTCATAATCAGCCCAGTTCAGAGATTCTAAGGGTCTCTCCAAGGCCTTATTTATGAATAAGGCTTCCTTGTGGCTCCTTTTCCCTCTTGAAAGAAATACTTTAGGATTTTTGTGCCTTTTCTTAATCCTGCAAAGTCTAGCCTGGTACTCATAGCCTCCTGTTTATTTTCCCTAGGGCAGTCCTCTAAAGTGTTCAAGACTGTGTACTTTCTCCCAATCATCCAGAGTCAAGTTAGCTACTGTCTTTGTACTGTCTGCAGGGGCCCATGTACTCTATCTGCAGAGCCTCACTTGTGCTGTCTCAGGAGTGTTTTCAGAAAGCTATACATGTGTCTACTGGTTGGCGGGGTGTGCAGGTCAGACATTCAGTGAAGTCTGTGGGCGAGCTTCTTGGTGGCATTCACAATTCAGTTAGTAGGATCTGCAGCCAGTTTTGAAATCCACACAGCGGTTGCAGTAAACTACTGACCCTTTTTTCTTCTCCTAGCTCTCTGCAGGCTGTTTGGCCATGAACATCCCTTCAGTAATATGAGCCTCTTAGACAACATATGTGAAGCTGGGGAAACTAGGTGCTCACTGCAGTCTCACTTTACCCTATGGAAGATATCACAGCCTGAAGAATTCTTTCTTGACACTGAGTTGTGCCACCTCTAGGGAGGGATGATGCAGGTAAAGTAAAACTGCTTTTTAAAAATCATCTTTGATACATCTATTATTAGATTCTCTGCTTGGTTGAAGCGCTTGAATTGTCTTACCAGACTCGCCAGAAAACACCACAGAGGTATTTTCATGAGCGGTTGTTTAGCAAAACCAATGTTTCAGTAAAGGTATGAGGGCTATAATCTCCTATTTCACCATCTTGCTGATGGCCAACTACTCAGATAAATTTTACAATATTTTTATCACCTTAAAAATAAATCTCATACTCTTTTGCTATCACTCCTTCCTCCCCATTCCCTCAAAGCCCTAAGCATTCACAAGTCTACTTTCTGTCTCTATATAATTCTCCATTCTTGACTTTTATAAGAATGGAATCATATGGTAGGTATGTGGTGTTTTGTGACTGGCTTCTTTCACTTCATAATATTTTCAAGAGATATGGCCTTTTAAAGCCGCCTTTCAATGTCATCTGGAGCATTAACATGGATATCTATCCAAGCAGCTTCTTAATTGTTTCAACTGCCCTCAGTCGCTAGAATATTGTTTGAGGCCAACAATTAACAGATCAGTTTCACTATATCACCTAGAGTATTTTTTCCCACAAAATTAGCATCATGCTCACAATTATCTCCTTGCTTCACTATATTTAAACCTATTTCAGCATATTCCATCTCATAATTTTCCCTTGAAGCAATGCATAACAGCCAAATCATCATCAATGTTCAACATTTCTTCAATGTTAGTTTTTTCTAGCGCTACTGTACTTTCACTGATGCACATTTGGTGAACTAATAAGGTTTAATGTTATCACCTTGTTAGTGTCAGGAAATCCCTTAAAGTCTTCAACTTTATGTTTGTTTTGAAGCTTCTGCAGTACTCTGTTTTCTGCCCTTTAGATATTGACAGATGCTTTCTTTTTTCTTTATCTGTTACTGACAGGGTTCTCTTTAGCTATCTCAAATCTTTCATGGTATAGTTAATTATAAAGCAAGCTTGTCCAACCTGTGGCCGGTGGGCCACATGCAGCCCAGGATGGCTTTGAATGCAGCCCAACACAAATTCAAACTTTCTTAAAAATTATGAGATTTTGTTGTGATTTTCTTTTCTTAGTTCATTAGCTGTCCTTAGTGTTAGTACATTTTATGTATGGCTCAAGACAATTCTTTTTCTTCCAACATGGCCCAGGGAAGCCAAAAGATTGGACATCCTGTTATAAAACTGTAAAATAACAAGCAAACAGTAAACCATTAGTTGTAGCATCAACTATGACTAAGAGAAAGCTGAGAAGCAACACGTGCCTCATGTCAGGTCAGGTTCTGCCACTAAAATAGCGTTGGCTTCAAGCTTATCAAAAAATTTAGTTTTTAGAGATTTTTAGATAATTATAGATAAAGATATAGTAGATCTGAATATTATATATATTAAGTTGTCTTTCTAAAAGTACAAGTAATTATGTATTCCAAAATGCATCCATCCCTGTAAGATTCAAAGAAAGAACTGGTTTGGTGTTATGTTCTATAAATGTCAGTTAGGTTAAACTGATTGATAGATTGTCCAATCTTTCATATGCTTACTAACAATATCCTTACTGACTGTTTTATCAATTACTAGAAAAGTGTATTAAAATCTTCAACTATGTTTGCATATTTATCTATTATTAGATGGTTGTATTTAGAATTTTTATATCTTCTTGATTAATTGGTGGTGTTATCATTATGAAATGACCCTCCTTATTTCAGGTAAATCTCCTTGTTTGAAGTCTATTGTGTCTGATAAGGACATAGCTTACATAAGCTTTATTATGTTTGATGTTTGCTCAGTATATCTTGTGGTGATATATCATCAACCTGATTGTATCTTAATGTGTAAAGAGCCTCTTGTAAGTAGCAATCAACCCTGCCAATCTCTGCCTTTTGATTACATTTGTTTGCCTATTTATCTTTTTGCTACTGGTTTTTCTCTTTTCAAATAATTTAATATTTTAATATTATATTCTATCTCCCACATTATTATTTTCAATATTACTTTATTGTGTTTAAGTAAATTTCTTTAGGGGTTTCAATATAAATCTTGAATATAACACATTCTACTTCAAATTAACATGATACTACTTCACATATAATGTAATAAATTTGCAAAAATATAATTCCATTTAAACCTCTTCCTAGCATTTGTGCAGTTGTTATTATTTATTTTTCTTCTACTTATGTTATAAACCCCATACACATTGCTATAAATTTTCTTTAACAAATGAATTGTCTTTTAAGGAAATTAAGAAAAGAAGGAAAAATAACCCTTTATATTTACCCATTCATTTCTCTTTTCTAGGGTTTTGTTTTGTTTTTTTTGTTTTGTGTTTTTTTTTTTTTTTTTGGACAGAGTCTCCCTCTTAAAGCCCAGGCTGGGAGTGCAGTGGCGCTATCTTGGCTCACCACAAACTTTGCCTCCCCGGTTCAAACGATTCTCCTGTCTCAGTCGCCTGAGTAGCTGGGACTACAGCTGCCCACCACCACACCAAGCTAATTTTTGTACCTTTAGTAGAAACGGGGTTTTGCCATGTTGACCAGGCTGGTCTCACACTCCTGATCTCAGATGATCCGCCTGCCTCGGACTCCCAAAGTGCTGGGAAGAGCCATCATGCCCCATCTAGGGTTCTGAGTTCCTATAAGTCTGAATTTTCATCTGGTGTAATTTCCTTTCAGCCTGTATGACTTCCTCTGCTGATAACAAAATCTCCCAACCTTGTTTATATAAAATAATGTTTATTTTACTTTAATTTTTCCAAGGTATTTTTATGTCATATAGAATTTTAGGTTGACAGATGTTTTCTTTTTTATTAGGCACTGGAAGGTGTCACTTAATTGTTTTTCAATATCTACTTTTCTGATGCAACGTCAGTTGCTATTATATTATTGTTCTCTTTTATGCAATATGTTTTTACTCTAGCTGTTTTTATGATTTTTTTTTTTAACTTCTGGATTTCAGCAATTTGGCTGATGGGCCTAGGTCCTGTTTTCTTCGTATGTACCCTATCTGTGGTTGGCTGAGCTCCTTCCATTTATAGATTGGTATCTGTAATCAAAATTAGAAAATTTTTATCTAATGTCTTTCAGATACTTTTCTGTCTCATTCTCTCTTCTCTTCCTCTGAGCCTCTAATTACATGTATGTTAAATTTCTTGTCATGTTTCCTCAGGTCATTGAGGCTCTTTATACTTTTTTCAAAACTTTTTCCTCTCAGTGCTTCAATGTGGTAAAAATCAATTGACAAGTCTTAAAGATCACTGATCCTTTTTCTATTGTGTCCAATATGCTATAAAAATTACCCAGTAAAATTTTCATTTTAAATATTTTATTTTTTAGTTCTATGATTTCCATTTAGTTACTTTTTACAGTTTCCAAAGATCTTGAAATTACCCATCTCCTCAACTACTATATCTATTTTGTCTTTTATAATCTTTAAAAATATTTATCATAATTATTTTTAGTAACTACATATTAGTTTGGAAAACTATCAGATCTTTGACTGCGGGGAGGGTAATTGATTGGTGGTCCTGCCTGTTAGACTCTGAAACCCATCACCTTGCTCACATTGAGTTCACAGGTTCTATGGGCTGTTCCTCATGAAAACAAGAGGAGGAAAAAGACCAAACTTAGCTTATACATGAGCTAGCTTGATGCATGGTTGCAAAGTTAAAATCAACAGAAATTGTACCATAGCCACATACAAGAGTATACATGAAAGACAGTGGAGAGAGGAAATTTTCCCAATGGGCACAGGTGTACTTACACCTAAGTATGAGTAAGTATGCACCTGCTCATACTATTTGGTTAAAGGAGAAGTGACCTGATGTGAGAATTTGTTTATTGTTCCTGGTTAAGAGCTAGAAAAGAAAAGAACTAAAAATTCAGAGAGTTATTTACATGAACAATGCCATTTGAATGATCATGAAAAGTGAAGATTTTTGTATAACATGTTAATGCTCAACAGGAAGCATCCACCACTAAAGAAGTATGGAGCAATCATATAGATCAGTTGACTTAAACTAGCCTTTATCATTGGCCATCAAAACTGACATAATAGCAACATGATTGGAATCCCATGGTGGCAGACACAGAGGTTATTATCAGCCCAACACCACTGATTCCTGCTTACCAAGGTCTATCTAGTTATTTCTGTTTGTTACTGTCAAACATGTCAGCAACAAAGACCAATACTGCATATCACATATTGCATAATTCCTCAAGGACATCAACTGGCCACTTAATAACAACTCAACGACATAAAGCCCCTTCTTTACTGGAAGGACTAGAAGTTTATCCTCAGAAAGATAGTTACCAATTTAAGGTATGAGTTGTTCCTGCCCATGAAGCTTTATCCAGTCTATGCAGGGGCTTATAGATATTCACACAGCAAAACGTGACCAGGGGACTCATTTCACAGTAAAAGAAGTATGGGAGTGGATATATGACCACTGGATTTGCTGATCATAACGCATACAGCACCATTTAGATCTATCTAGCATGTTGGAATGGCTTTCTAAAGGCACAGCTGAAGCACCAGCTCAATGGCAGTAATATGAAAGGATGGGTGTCACCATTCAGAATATATTAAATCAGAGACCTTTGGATGATACTGTGTCCCTAAGATAATAACACGTGACTTCAAGGACCAACAGATGAATACAAGAGTAATCCTTTTGACCATCACTCTCAATGTTTCATTGGGTAATTCATACTTTCTATCCTGACCATTCTGGACTCTGTAAAATTAGTTTGGTCTCCAAAGGAAGGGGACTCTTGCCAAGAAATATAGGAATGAGCCTATTGAACTACAAGTCAGGCTAATCTTCCCCTTCTAAATTTATCCTTAAGAAAAGTGATATATTGGAATCACGACTGAACCGCTTCCCAAATCCGTGCCGAGAGTAACTCTCTGTAGTGAAAGAGTGGACAGTGACAGCCATGAGAGTATATTGCCCACATCTCCAACTGTGGAGAGCACAGTATACCCCCACACGCTGCTCCCGGCCCAGGAATGAGCACAATAGCAATGCTGAGGGAGACTTCTTCTGGAATATGCGGGACTCCTTTGATGGGCAAATTTGGCCTGAACACTCTGCATAGGCCTTCTTCAGGACTACAGTTCAGTATAATATGCTACCACTGAAGCTTTTATTCTTTCTCTCCTTCACTCAAGGTCAGGCCTGCATCATAGTCCAATGGCACCCACCCTCCCACCCCCAGCTTTTCACAACTCTCTTCCATTAATTTCTTTCAAGAATTAACCTTAATAAATTCCTTCCACATTTAAATGTATCTTGGCAAGTGCTCTTGCAGGACCTAGATTAACATACTATTTTATAGTTTTGTATACTCATTCCAGTGTCTGGGTAACTTGTGAATTTCTTAAATTGATTTTTACCCTAGTTCTAAATCGTCATTTCTGTTTATTTGTGTATCTAGTAAACGCTTTATATTATGATGGACGTTGTTGATAGGTTGTAAATATTTTGGGTTTTGATGTTTTCTTCTAGAGAATATTGACTTTTGTTTAGCAGGCTGTTAAATGACTGGTGGGTTGCCTTGAGCTTGTAAAGGTATGGTTTTATTTCCTGTTAGGACAAGTCATTTTCAGACTTGCCCTTTGTCTTGTGACAAAGTCCGTAGTACTGAGAAACAATGTTGAAATGTGTCCTTTCTTGGGTGTGAGTGGAAAACGAAGTGCTTCCTGGGTCTTTTACATTTGGCAGGACTTGAGCTCAAAACTGTCACCTCTGTGCTGGAAAGTAGCTAAATTCTCTGCTCATCTCTGGCAACCTTACAACTGTTGATTTTTACTGGGCAAGTTAGAGGTTTTTTCTGTACAAGTACAGCTTAGCATTAGCAAACGATTTGAGTAGACCTACATTTTTCTTTTCCAGGATTGGGCCTTCCAAAAAAAAATTTTTTTTATTTTTGAGACAGAGTCTCACTCTGGTTATCCAGGCTAGAGTGCAATGGTGAGATCTCGGCTCACTGCACCCTCAACCTCCTGGGCTCAGGCAATTCTCTCACCTGAGTTTCCTGAGTAGCTGGGACTGCAGGTGCACACTACCATGCCTGGTTAATTTTTTTTTTTTTCCTGTAGCGATGAGGTTCTGCCATTTTGGCAAGGCCGGTCTCTAGCTCCTGGACTCAAGAGATCCATAGGCCTCAGCCTCCCAACGTTCTGGGATTACAAGCGTGAGTTACCACATCTGGCCTCAATTTTTAGTCATTTAGAAATCCCTGAACTTTATACTCTGTGTGTTCAGGTTAATAATACATAATTTTCTACTTGAATTTTATTTTCTGGTGCTGGTGAAAGTACTTGGGTGAAAATCTCTCTCATTATGTCTCCCTTTTTTCAAAGCATAGATCCTCCTTATTTATTTTTTTTAACCTGGTTTCGTTTACTTTCCAGTTTTCAAATAGCTGTTTTTTTTTTTTTTTAAATGTTATTACTATTTCCAGAGTTGGGTGCTGCTATTTATGGTAGAGTTAGTTCAATAACAACAGTTCTGCAAATACTGTTATAAAACCCAGAACTCACAATCAGTTTTTAAACATCTCCATCTTCAAAAATTTTATTACTATCTTATAAAACCGTATTCTTTGGCACATACTAGGTTCTCAATAAATATTTGTTAAATTAATCAATATGATTGACTATTTAAGGCTTATGAAACAATTCTATTTAAAAATCTCCAATATGAAAGCGAGATTAAAGCAAAACCAAAAAAGAGCCAGTAGAAACAGTGCAGGTTGCTAAAGATAAAGGAAAAAATTATATCTATGAAATAAAAGCTATAAAAATGGAGCCAGCATGAAATGAGAAAATAGCAAGAAAGAACTGGAAATTTAAAATAGTATAGGTAAAAATACTTGTCATTATCATAGGAAATAAATCAAAGGGAATCTAAAATTGGAATAGAATAAAGATGTAAAAAGTAGAAAACAAAGATAACAAATTTAAATGACAAATTCAGGATGCCTAACAGCTTACTAATTAACATGATAAAGAGCAGTGAAAGTTATAGAGAGGACAGAGAAAATAATAAATTAACAAATATAAAAGTAAAAGAATTTTGCCTAAAGTTAAATGCCACAAGACTATTTGGTGAATTATCTGATGCCTGAAACAATAAATGGTGGGGGGAAATAGATGTAAATAAAGGCAAATCATGGGAAAATTTAGAATACAAGTGTTAAAGAAAAATTCTAAAATATCGTAGAGATAAAAATAGGTTATATATGTAAAATCAATAGTCCAAATAGCAATAGATAACTTATCAGCAAATTTAAAGTTTACAGTATAATAATAGAGAAATTATTTCAAAATTCTGAGTAAAATTATATTTAACCTAGAATTCTATAATCCAAATCAATCAAGTAGCAACTTAGAGTAAAGCAAATTGCAGACATACAAATACAAATTTTTATTTTGTATGTTTCCTTTTTTGGGAATCTATTGGACAGTGTCACTCATAAAATGAAGATATAAAATTTGAGATTTAGAAAGGAAGGAATCTATCTCACAGGCAAAGTGAGTACGTGAATGGCAGCAGTTGAGTAACTTTAAAAAGTAACCAGTGCATATTCAAACCAAAGAAAAGACCCTGAAAATAATGACATCAAGAAAATAAATGAAACTGAAAAGATAGAATACATGAAAAATAGGCAGGTGGCAGAATTTTTGAGAATAAACATGTCAATAATGAGTACATTTTAAAAGTTCAATAAAAAAATGAGATAAACTCTAGAGGAAAAATAATAAAGTTGCCCGAAAAGGAGGCATAAACATAATGCATTGCTTCACTCAAAGGTAGGAGAAGGGAGGAGAGCTTAGTTCTGATTTACCAAGATTAGAAATAAGAAGATATTGCCTAAAGTACTTTTGCCAAGAAATACCAATAGAAAGATTATTTAGGAAAATGTCTGTAAATAAAAGTAAAAGTAGCCATTTGAATAAAAAGATGGATAATGCCAGAAAATAGTATGATGCATGAAGGAGAAAAGTGAAAGAGATTTGCTGCTTTCACATTATGTAATCTTTAGTAATATTTGATTTTTCAAACGTATTACTTTATTAAAAAATAAAATAAAGAAAAAATATAATAAATGAGTAAATTGAAGTAAAATAAATATCAGAAAAATTTTAAAGGGTTGGAGAAAAGAAATAAATACCAAAAATTTAAAGATGGAAAGAACATTTTGAAAGGCAAAGAAGAGATGAGCCTGGTAGGGACTGTGGATTTTTTCCGTGAAACAGTGAAACATAGAGTATTGGATAAGCTATAGGGATTTTCCTTCCCAGGATAAACTTCATCGTGGGATAAAAGATAAATTGTAGCTTGTGGGAAGTTGCTAATCATTTCTAATCAGAGAAATGGTTTGGTGAATTTAATGGGACATCACTGTTAAATGTAAAGAATGTACTGTAGGCAATTAGGTGGAAGGTCATGAATGTAAAGACAAGATTTGGGTTTGGAAAGGAAGAAACAAATCTCAAAATCTGCAAGTATAATCAGACTTAGGATTCGCGTGACTTGTTTACTATTGAAGATTAAAGAACACAGGAGCCAAGGATGATTCATAGATTTCAGTCTGAAATAAAAATATGCACACATAGGCATCTATCATAACTTCATACCAAAAAAGCAGCTGGTTTGGGGGATAGCAGGTTTAGGTTTAGCAGGTTTGCATTTTCAGAGTTTGGCATAAGATAACAGAACCATTCAAAAAAGCATTTGTCTGAGCAGCTACATGTGTACTTATATAGAGCAATGAAGTGGCTTTTAATGTAACAATTGCATTGAAAATTAGATTTAAAATAGTGAAAATGTAGCGAATAAATTCAGTGTTATCTGCTTCTAACTTTCCCCATCTTTATGTTACTAGTATAAAATCTTTTTTATTCTCTCATTAAAAATATGAAGACATGTTCTACACAAATATAATAGTATCCACTTGAAAGAAAAGAACATCCTAAAACGTCATTTGCTCGAAAAAAGAAATAGTCTGCTTTTACACCTATCAAAAATGATCTAAATTTAGTCATGAAGTCAATTTGTAAACATAAGACACTCCTCAGTGGGTGAGCTGATGCTCCCTAACTACCATGGGCCCATCAAGCACTGAAGTCGCAGATAAACCTGGAGGTATCAGAACACAGAAAAAATCTATTTCATTTCTTTTTTATCCAAAGTGAGATAAGTATATCTGATTGTTTCTGAGGAGCTCAGGAACACAGTGAAATCTGATATGCCTTTTTTTATTTAGACAAATTAATCTACTTAAATTCCAAGAGGGTGCTCGAAAACGTAATGGTGAAGCACGTAACTAGGCAACACTGGCTGTTTGTCCTCTCAGAGTGAAGGCACTTCTGGAAAGTGAATGATCCATGACAGCAAATGAAAGTATAAAAAAGACATCAAGCAAGTGGAAAAGGCATTTTTTTAAAAAATAACTGCCTGAGAGAATGCTGAGGATGGAAGTAACATGTAACGTTGAAATCAGATTTGCTGAAGGGCCAGAATAAAATTGCCCTGCATCCCTAGTTTCCTTGAATATATACAACAATTCTCAAAGGAAACGAAAACAACAGCTATGTAAGGGAACTCAAGAGTGTTAGGAGTCTATGTACCAACAAACAAACAAAAGAGAATTTTGAAAGAAAAGGAAAAGGCAATAAACAAAATATAAAAAAAGGATTTTCCATTGGTGGCTAAGGCATTTCACAAAACATCCACAATTTTCATTAAATGACTGCTGTCTGCTAGATCCTACATCATTTTTAAGTGCACTGTTATTGCTAAGATTGTATTTTTTTCTTCTGTTCAAAATGACATTTCTCATCTTGTTACCATCTCTGAGTGTATAAGGCTCAAACAAAGAAGTCTTATGTTAAAGAATTAAACTTGTAGCTCTCATTATTTCTTAGACTTCAATACTAACCACACATCTAGAATGCAATAAAACATTGTTTTGACATTTATAAAATTACAAATGGCAAAATGTAAAAGAAGCGGTAAAAGTAGTAAAATAGTAAAGATAATTCCTAGAAAGAAGCGTATATATATATGTTTCTTTTATGTTGATTTTATTGTCTAAAACAAAGCTTTTTGTTTAACTGATAATAACCAAGGTGATGGATAATGCTATGGGGATAAAATTCAAATTATAAAGTATTTAAATTATAAATTTAAACACGAGGTAATGATATCTACCAGCCTGTAAGTAACATGATTTGGAAAAGTAGCCTATGTTTTTCTGAACTATATAATAAATATTTAATCAATTTTAAGTGCTAAAATATATAGAGAGAGCTATTGAGCCTATTTTGAAGGGATTTTCTGCAAATCATCACACAGAAGAGTGACCAGCTCCTAGTATGTGTATCAAAAACAATCAAGTGTGTCACTTGAAAGACCCATTCCTTTTTTGTTGAAGTACACTGAGCAAACTGTCAGTTGCAATGCTGTTGTTCAGAATGCTAACATCTAAATCTGTTGAATCATGTAGTATGCATGATAGAAAGGCAGAAAGTCTGAATTTAACATAGTCAATGTCAAAAGCATGGAAGATTAGAATCAGGAGAACCAAAGAAAACATTCAAGATAAAGCACTGATTCTGAATACCATTGAAAGTTTTGGTAATGCAAGACCAAGGCTTGGATGTGCAAAAAGAAGCCACCAAAGGCATTAAAACAAGAATGCTTTGTAGGTTGATTTACAAAGTAACTCACTCTTATTTTGCTGCTTTGGGGGCTGTGGATTGGAAGGGAGAGGGTGTAGCAGTGGGAAGAAAAGAGGCTGTTGCAGTAATCCAGATGAAATGGATAATGGTCCTTCCATTCCACTGGGTATTCATTCTCATTTTCTTTTCCTAGTGCCTCCTCTTTACTCTGCCTTGCCTCTTAATTTTAGAGGATCTTAGGGTCAGAACCCTTATCTTTTTTATCTATGCACACTGTTTTGGTGAGCTCCTCAAGTCCTCAGGGTTTAACGATCAAATATTTTCTAGTAATTCCCAAATGTATACTTCCAACTCAAACTTTCACCCAAAGTACAGGCTCATATATATCCAAATGCCTACCTGATATTTTTGCCTGGAAATGTAACAAATGCCTCAAACTCAAAATGTTTAAATATATTCCTGGACTCTTTCACATGATTTCAACTTACATCTCAATAGATGGTAACTCCAAATGTTCAGCTGCTCAGGTGAAACTGTGGAACCATTTTAATTCTTCTCTTTTTTTCTCAACCCATATTGAATTTATCAGAAAATCCTGTTGGTTCTACTTTAAAATATATCCAAAATACAAACATTTTTCACAACACTCACTGTTAACACTTTAGTCTGAGACACAATCATCTTCACCTAGATTACTGCAATACTTTCCTAACATGTCTCTCTGCTTTAGCCTTCTATAGCTTATTTCAACTTAGCAACTGGACTGGTACTTTTAAACATATATTAGAGCATGTCACTATTCTGCTTAAAGCCTTCTAATAGCTGTCTAATTTAATCCAAGACAAAACAGAAGCTCTTTCAGTTGTTCATAAGATCCTCCTATGTAATCTGATCTTACATTGAGCTGTGTACATATCGAGATAAAATGCTACAAAGTTCCAACCCCCTGTGAATGTAGGTCAGGTCAACTTTAATATTGGTTAGTTTTAGTTATCTGATGCTACATAATAAATTATGCCAAAACTTAGCAGATTTAAACAACAATTTATTATCTTACAGTTTCTGTGGGTCAGAGATCTGGAGGCCGATTAGCTGGAACATTCTGGTTGAAAGTCTTTCCTGGAGTTGCTGTTAAACTGTCAAGTATGGCGACAGTCTCATCTGAAGAGCCAACTAGGGAAGGATCCACTTCCAAGTTCATACATATCTTGATTGGGAGGCCTTAATTCCTTGCTGGACTTGGTCCAAGTCTTCAGTTCTTCACCACATGGGTCTTTTCATAGGCTTCCATAAGTGTCCCTGTGAGATGACATCTGGCTTCCAAAGAGCAAGTGATCAAAGAGAGAGGGAAAATGCAAGAGAACCCAAGACAGAAGCTTCAATTATTTTATAACTTTATCTTGGAAGTGACACAATATCACTTCTGTTGTATTCTACAGACTAGATGCAAATCACTAAATCCAACTCACATTAAAGGGGAAAAGAAGTAAGCTCCATTTCTGAAAGGGAAGAGTAATAGTTGGTCAATTATAGTCTCAACCTCAAGAAAATTACGATTGGGTTCCCTAGTGGGAGTATTCCCCTTTTTGGAAGCATGATTACTAGACTAAAAGAACTTAAATTAGTAGGGACAGGAAACCAAATTGTTACTGGAAAATTACTAAAGGTAACCACGAGAGGAGTCAGTCCCATTGTCATCGTTTGATTTTGAACCAATGAATACTCGCTGATTATGAAGATAGTGTTGGGTAGACACAGAATGCTTAACTGAAAGCCATAAAATTGCCATGAAATGTTTACATTATGGGCTTGATGTTATTTGTTTCATCAAGCTGTAAAATTGATTTTGAGTAGCAGCACTCCTTCATCAACTGGAAGTGGTACCCATAAGACCTGTTCAAACAGGTCTTCAAGGTACAAGTAAGTTGCATGAGAAAGTGGATGACTCAAATACTCTTGGTCTCTACTCCTGCTAAATACATTACTTTATCTCTCTCAGCCCTCTTCTATTACCTCATGAGAACCAATGACTGAGGAAAGAACAGCTTTGGCTTGGTTTAGAGGTGATTCTACACAATATAATAAAACATCCAAAAGTGAATAACCATAGGACTATAGTCCCCCTCTGAGTTGGTCTTGAAGGATGGAATGGAAGGGAAAACTTCACTAGAAAAAACTCTGAGCAGAGCATCTGGTTGCTTATTTCACTGGCCAGATGTGAGTCCACACTGTCTTAGGGGTTGTGGTTAATGATATTGCTGAATAGTTTAGAACATGGAGGGAACATTATTGTAAAATTAGTTACAAGGAAGCATAGGGACTAGACATGCAGTTAAACTTCTCAGAGTGTTCACAGAATGTAAAGATTTTATGTCCCTTATGAATATCACTAAAGGGTGACCTCAGCAACAAAAGGTTTAAATCAAGTGGCAAGAATGGTTAATTCTATGAACATCAATTAGCCAATTTCCCCAGCTACTCTTGTCATTGGCCAACAGGCTCATGAATGAAACAGCCAGAATGGCACGGATGGAGGTTATATATAGTCTCAGCAACCTAGACTTTCACTCAAAGAGGCTGGTCTAGTGACAACCACTACTGAATACGCAATGTGCTAGAAGCAAAAACTATCACTGCATTCCCAATATGGCACCATTTCCCAAATGGATCAGACAGCTACCTAAAGACAGGATGATTAAAATGGATCATTTTCATGATGGAGGAGAAAATACTTTTTTTCTTAGTAGAACAAACACTTACCTAGGATCTGGATTATCTTCCCTGACTACAATGCCTTCTATGCATGGGCTTACAGAATGTCTTAACCACCATCATGGTATTTCACGAAACATAGTTTCTAACCGAAGGACTAATTTCACAGTAAGTGAAGTGTTTGCACTGGGCCCATACTCATGGAATTCATTGGTCTTACCATGCCTCACCATCCTGAAGCAGCTGGATTGATAAAATGGTGGATGGCCTTTTGAAAACTCAGTTATAATACCAATTGGGTGGCAACACCTTACAGAGCTAAAGCAATGTTTTTTTAGGATGTGGTTTGTGTATGGTGTAAGTAAGCATTGAATATATGATTTTTCCCCTAGCCAGCATTCATGGATTCTGGAATCAAAGTTTAGAAATAAGAGTGACTCTTCTCACTATTACTGCTAGAAATTCACTAGCAACAGTTTCTGTCCCTATTACTTTAGAATCTGATGGTCTAGAAGTCTTCGTTCTAAAGGGAGGAATGCTTCCATTAGGGGACACAACACTGAATTCGTTGAACTAGAAGCTGAAACCACCAACTCTTCACTATGGATTCATTATGCCACTGAATCAAAGACATAAAAAGAGGTTTTACTGTACTGCCTGAAAATACTAATCCTGAATTTTACGGAAAATTTAGAGAAAATAGAGGTATGTTTGAAATAAAGGAGATACTTCCTGGGGATACTAATCCTGAATTTTATGGGAAATTTAGAGAAAATAGAGGTATGTTTAAAATGAAGGAGATACTTCCTGGGGATACTAATCCTGAATTTTATGGGAAATTTAGAGAAAGGTGAGGTATGTTTGACATAATGGAACTACTTCTTGGTACTTCCCATGCCTCATACTTATAGTCAATGGAAAATTACACCCCCATTTGGGCAGGACTGATAATGACTCAGACCACTAAGGAATAAAAATGCAGGTCACCTCACCAGGTATAAAACCATGATAAGCTGGAATGTCTCCTAAGGGCAGAAGAAAAATGGATTGGGTAGTTTATTCTCTACTGCTGACCCTTATGTAAGTATTCATAGCTTCAGAATGAGACAGTGTGTCTCTCCACCAGGACCCAGTAGTACATGAGTCATCATTGCTGAAAACGCATTCCTAAATAATTCCAAGAAATATATGATACAGACATCCTTGAAGATTTAAGATTATCTGATGTCATCTGCTATATATAAAGTGCATCCACCTCTGTGAGGCTAGTGGCAACATCCAATCTAATAAGCATTTCATGATCTGAAATGTAGTATTTGTTTAAATATTTGTTTGATGTTTCCTAAGGTTTTAAGTGTTTTGGTCCTCGTTTAAATTGTTTTCCTCTCTAGAAACTATAAGAAAGATAGACAGATTTGGTAGACTAGATAGATAGATAGATAGATAGATAGATAGATAGATAGATAGATAATATAAGATAGATAATTTCCCAATAAAGCTTACAGCTTTCTAAGTCCTGTGGAGGCAAGGGAGTGATTTCTATCAGCTATAAGTATACTAGATCTAGAATATTTTACATGTACCTTATTCACTCTCTTTCAATGTACACAGTGTACTTATTGTATACTGTACAGACTTCCTAGGGATTTTTTAGTTTTGTTTGAGCTTTGCAGTTTATGGGGTTAATTTTTCAGCCAGAATTATCAAGATGGTTTATTTCTATATCCAGAGTCTACTGTATTTTTATTGATCCCTGGAAGTAGGATATTATCATGACAATATGCTATGGCTGATCAGAGCCCCTTGTCTTTTAAGATTTAACACATAATGTTATGGCAGCTACAAAGAATGAGTTAATACGCCCTTGAGGTAATAACATGAATGTGTATTCAGTATCTTCTCGGTTAACTCATTTTGTTCCTGGCTCATTACATTCGTATTTATCAGGATAGAGAAGGACGCACTGGCTCACTCAATTACTCTGTAGTACTCCTGGGTGTAGTGATGTCTAAGATGGTGACCTCAGCAAGGGCAGCCTTGGTTAATTTCCTGTTTTATCTGTTTCCACATTCAGGGAATTTGCCTACGGATCAAAGATTCCTTCACTTGGGCCCCTCCTTTTTGATTACATATTTGCAAGCACAGTTTCTAAGCACAGTTTTCAATTTTTCCCATTAGTTGTGTTTCCTCGTCTTTCCTTGTTCAATCCTCTTAGCCTGATACTGTCTCTGGGGGTAGTTGTCACTCTGCCTTTTTAAATTCCTTCTGTCTTCAGACAATCCAGCTGCTTGAACTACCCAGCAGGGCCTTAGGATTGTTGCCATTAGTGGATGCTTGACATTAGGCCACTCTAGGATTCACAACCACAAACTTATACTTTTTAGTATGAGGCCTCTTACATCAATTTTTAAAACAAATTTTTGTCAATGTCTCATTTCTGACAGTATGTGAGTGAGATTCACATATGACTGTATGAATATTGAAAATAATGCACACTACAACACACAAATCTCACTTAACTTACATCAGTATGTTTGCAATATATTTAAAGGAACCAGGTTTAAACAAGGATGCAACATCGGCTAACAGAGCTTAGTGAATACAATTTTTGAGTCTCCCCCATTTTCCTCAAAGGAAAGTGTTTTTAAGCCACTGTGTTATTCTCTTTTGCACTGCTGTAATGAAATACCTGAGGCTGCATAATTTATAAAGAAAAGAGGTTTATTTTGGCTCAAGATTCTGCAGACAGTGCATAGTATCAGTGCCAGCATCTGCTTCTGCTGAGACTTCAGGAAACCTATAATCATGGCAGAAGGTGAAGGGGGAGCAATCAGGTCACATAGCAAGAGAGTGGGGAGATGCCAGGCTCTTTTTAACAATTAGACCTTGTGTGAACTAATACAGCAAAAACTCACTCAGGGAGATGGTACCAAGCCATTCATGAGAGGTCTGCCCTCATGAGCAAGACACCTCCCACTAGATCCCATGTCCAACACTGGGGATCACATTTCAACATGAGATTTGAAGGAGACAAAAGTTCAAACCCTATCATGCACCCATATCATTCATAAATTCCAGTATATTCAATTACCTTGTATAGTTGTACATACTGCTTTTGTTGAGCCATACCTCCTAGGTCTAACTTCCTGGTTCTGGGTAATTTTTTTTTTTTCTTGATTGTTAGTATCATATTGCTGATTATCTATAAGTCATGTATCAGTTTCTGGATATCACAAATAGCTTCTAGGTTGAACTATGAAATAATGGTGATCTTTGGACAGTCATCTCTCTACTGAGCCTAGGACAAAGTGTAGCTTCCCTGATTGAAGAGGATGAATTCATGTATACATTAATGTTCACATACTGATTTGATTATAATCATATATATATATATTTAGACTTAGTCTCTGTTTATAGATAGATTGATATCACCAAAATATTAATAGAGTTTATTTGGGGAATATTAGATAGAGTTATTTTCTTTCCTAAAGAAAAATATTTGTGTCCCATTTTTGTTTTCATTCCACAAATAGGTAATGAAATGAGCGGAAGGTAATGAGTGCCTTCCAAGTACCAAGCACTGTGTTAGACGGAGTAGAGATGTGAGGGGCAGGGAAATGATGGATGAGATAGCTCCTGTCCATCTTCATGAACTTAGTTTAGCTGAGAAGAATAGAAGCAAATGTGCATGCTGGGGTGAAGTATGACTAATAAGGATTACAAAGTTTCAGCTTTGTGCCACCAAGAGCACATCTGTAACCACAACTTCCTGTCTCCCTTGGAAATAGTAATCTCATAGAAATGTTTTCTATGCTTATGTTTTCAAGATGTATAAAAATAGGACATATTGGAGATAATACTAAAAGAAATCAGGATGGTTTAATGGATTAGACATCAGGAGACCTGTGTTCCCGGAAAAGTTTTCTCTTTTAATGTCATTCAGCTATTGAAAAAAATCTTTAAAATGATAAAACTTGGTCTTAACTCTTTGAAATTTCCATCCTAATAAAACTGTGTGGCTATAGAAGCATGAAGAAATGAATTAACAATGAATTGAATTGATACTACACTAGTTTTCTATTGCTGCCATAACAAATTATCACAGCTTTAGTGACTTCAAACAGAACAAATATATTTTCTATTTCTCCAAGACGGAATTCTAATGTAGGTCTCACTGGGCTAAAATCAAGGTATTAGCTGAGCTAAATTCCTTTTTAAAAGCTCTAGGGGATAATCTGCCTGTTCTAGGGGTTTTCTTTGCCTGTCCCAGCTCTTAGAGGTCTCTCTCTGGTCTTTGCACATTATTCCCTACATTTCAGAACCAGCAATGAGATACCCAATCCTTCTCATCCTGACGTCGCTCTGACCACAGCTGAAGAGTCCTTCACTTTTAAGGACTTCTGTGATTAGACTGGGCCCATCCAGATAATCCAGGATGATCTCAGTATCTCAAGGTCCTTAACCTTAGCATGTCTGCAAAGTTTCTTTTGCTCTCTAAGGTAACACTGATAGGCTCTAAGAATTTGGCTGTGGACATCTTTGGGGGCCATTACTTCTCCTTTCAGACATTTTTAAATTTTATTTTTTGAGACAGGGTCTCACTCTGTCACCCAGGTTGGAGTACAGTGGCATGATCCTGGCTCACTGCAACTTCCACCTCCCAGGTTGAAATGATTCTCCTTCCTCAGCCTCCCAAGTAGCTGGGATTACAGATGCACACCACCATACCTGGCTAATTTTTGTGTGTTAGTAGAGATGGGGTTTTGCCATGTTGGCCAGGCTGGTCTCCAACTCCTGATCTCATGTGATCCACCCACCTCAGACTCCCAAAGTGCTGGGATGAGTCACCGTGCCCGGCTGCCTCCCAGACATTTTTAAACAATAAATTTTTAGATCAATTCATCATTGCATACAGAAACACAGGGATATTTTAAACCAACTTTTCACAGGATCTATAGTACCTATGATAGGCTAATAATGGCTACCCAAATACATCCACACCCTAATGTCAACTCCAATATGGGTATATACTGCACGTGTTATTGACAATAAATTAGTATCACATGCCCAAACATCTATTCCTTTTTTTCTTTTTTTTCCAACTGTTATTCAGGAGTACATGTGAAGGTTTCTTACATAGGTGAGAATTCGTGTCACAGGGATTTGTTGTACAGATTATTTCATCAACCAGATATTAATCCCCGTACCCAATAGTTATCTTTTCTGTTCCTCTCCCTCTTCCCTCCCTCCACCCTCAGGTAGACCTCAGTGTCTGCTATTTCCTTTGTGTTCATGAATTTTCATCATTTAGCTGCCCTTATAAGTGAGAACATGTGGTATTTTTAGTTTGCTAAGGATAATAGTTCTAACCCCATAGATACTCCTGCAAAAGACATGATCTTGTTCTCTTTTATGGCTGCGTAGTATTCCATGGTGTATATTACCATATTTTTTAAATCCAATCTGTAATTGATGGGAGTTTAGGTTCATTCCATGTTTTTGCTATTGTAAATAGTGCTGCAATAAACATTTGCCTGCATGTGTCTTTATGGCAGAATAATTTATATTCCACTGGGTATATATCCAGTAATGGGATTGCTGGGTTGAATGGTAGTTCTGGTTTTAGCTCTTTGAGGAATCTCTACGCTTCTTTTCACAGTCGTTGAACTAATTTACACTCCTACAGTGTATAAGCCTTCCCTTTTCTCTACAACCTCACCAGCATCTGTTCTTTTTTGACGTTTTAGCAATAGCCATTCTGACTAGTGTAAGATAGTATCTCATTTTGATTTTGATTTGCATTTCTCTAATGATCAGTGATATTGAGCTTTCTTTCAGATGCTTGTTGGCTGCTTGTATGTCTTCTTTTGACAAACATCTGTTCACGTCCTTTGCTCATTTTTTAGTGGGGCTGTTTTTTTCTTGTAAATTTAAGTTCCTTTTAGATGCTACATATTATACCTTTGTCAGGTGCATAGTTTGCAAATTTTTTCTCCCATTCTGTAGGTTATCTGTTTACTCTGTTGAGAGTTTATTTTGCTATGCAGAAACTCTTAAGCTTAATTAGATCCCACTTTTCTTTTTGTGCTTTTGCTGTGATTACTTTTGGTGTCTTTGTCACAAAATCTTTGCCTGTTTCTCTGTCCAGGATAGTATTGCTTATGCTGTCTCCCAGGGTTTGTGTGGTTTTAGGTTTTACATTTAAGTCTTTAATTCATCTTGAGGATTTTTTTTCTTGTATATGGTGTAAGGAAGGGGTCCAGCTTCAATCTTCTGCATATGGCTAGCCAGTTCTCCCAACACTATTTATTGAAGGGAGGCTTTTCCCCATTGCTTGCTTTTGTTAGTTTTGTTGAAGATCAGATCATAGGTGTGTGACCTTATTTCTGATATCTCTATTCTGTTCCATTTGTCTATGTGCCTATTTTTTGTACCAGTACCATCCCATTTTGGTTACATAGAGTTTGAAGTTGGTAGCACGATGCCTCCAGCTTTGTTCTTTGTGCTTAGGATTGCCTTGGCCCTTCAGGCCCTTTTTTGGTTTCATATGAATTTTAAAATATTTTTTCTAGTTCTCGGAAGAATGTCATTGGTAGTTTGATATGAATAGCATTGAATCTGTAAATTGCTTTGGGTAGTATAGCCATTTTAATTATATTGATTTTTTTTCTATCCATGAGCATGGGATGTTTTTCCATTTGTTTGTGTCTTCTCTGATTTCCTTGAGCAGTGTTCTGTAATACTCATTGTAGAGATTTTTCACCTCACTGGTTAGCTGTGTTCCTAGGTATTTTATTATTTTTGTGGCAATTGTGAATTCTGATTTGGCTCTCAGCTTGACTGACTGTTGTGGGTGTACAGAAATGTTGGTGATTTTTGTACGTTGATTTTGTATCCTGAGACTTTGCTGAAGTTGTTTATCAGATCTAGGAGTTACTGGGAACAGGCCATGGGATTTTCTGGGTATTAAATCATATTATTTGCAAACAGAAATAGTTTGACTTCCTTTCTTCCTATTTTAATATCCTTTTTTTTCTCTTGGCTTATTGCTCTGGCTAAGATTTCCAATAATATCTTGAATAGGAGTGGTGAAAGTAGGCATCCTTGTCTTGTTCCACTTCTTATGGGTATTGCTTTAAACTCTTTCCTACGCAGCATGATGTAGGCCGTGGATCTGTCATACCTAACTCTAATTATTATTATTTTTTTTTAATTTATTTTTTGAGATGGAGTCTTGCTCTGTCACCCAGGCTGGAGTGCAATGGCATGATCTCGGCTCACTGCAAGCTCCGCCTCCTGGGTTCACGCCATTCTCCTGCCTCAGCCTCCCAAGTAGCTGGGACTACAGGTGCCTGCCATCACACCCAGATAATTTTTTGTATTTTCATAGAGAGAGGGTTTCACCATGTTAGCCAGGATGGTCTCGATCTCATGACCTTGTGATCTGCTCACCTCGGCCTCCTAAAGTGTTGGGATTACATGCATGAGTCACCACACCCAGCCAATCATGGTGAATTAACTTTTTGATGCCCTGCTGGACTTGGTTTGCAAGTATTTTGTTGAGGATCTTTGCATCAGTGTTCATCAAGGATTATTGCAGGAAGTCAGGGACCCCGAACGGTGGGACCAGCTAAAGCCATGGCAGAACAACATAAATTGTGAAGATTTCATGGACATTTATTAGTTCCCCAAGTTACTACTTTTATAATTTCTTACCCCTGTCTTTACTGCAATCTCTGAACATAAATTGTGAAGATTTCATGGACACTTATCACTTCCTCAATCAATATTCTTGTGATTTCCTATGCCTGTCTTTAATCTTTTAATCCCATCATCTTCATAAGCTGAGGATGAATGTCATCTCAGGACCCTGTGACGATTGCGTTAACTGCACAAATTGTTTAACCAATATGAAATCTGGGCACCTTGAAAAAAGAACAGGATAACAGCGATATTCAGGGACCCAGGGAGATAACCTTAAAGTCTGGCTGCCTGTGGGCCTGATGGAACAGAGCCATATTTCTCTTCTTTCAAAAGCAAATAGGAGAAATATCACTGAATTCTTTTTCTCAGCAAGGAACATTCCTGAGAAAGAGAATGCGTTCCCAAGGGGAGGTCTCTGAAAAGGCTGCTTTGGGAACATCTGTCTTTTACAATTGTAGATAAGGGATGAAATATGCGGTCTCCCATAGTGCTCCCAGGCTTATTAGGATGAGGAAGTTCCTGCCTAATAAATTTGGTCTGCTCTCAAACCCTGTCTCCTGATAAGAAGTTATCAATGACAATGCATGCCTGAAACTTCATTAGCAATTTAAATTTTGCCCGGGTCCTGTGATCTCACCCTGCCTCCATTTACCTTGTGATATTTTATCTGAAGTATGCTTATTCTGAAGCACGTGACCTCTGTGACCCACACCCTATTTGTACACTCCCTCCCCTTTTGAAAATCACTAATAAAAACTTGCTGGTTTTGCGGCTTGGGGGGCATCAAGGAACCTGCTGACATGTGATGTCTCCCCTGGACACCCAGCTTTAAAATTTCCCTCTTTTGTACTCTTTCCCTTTATTTCTCTGACCAGCTAACACTTAGGGAAAATAGAAAATAACCCCCCGAAGAATTATCAGGGGTGGGTTCTCCCAATAAAGGATGTTGGCCTGAAGTTTTGTTTTTGTTTTTTCTATGCCAGCTTTTGGTGTCAGGATGATGTTGGCCTCATAGAATGAGTTGAGGAGAAGTCACTACTTCTCAAATTCTTGGAATAGAATTTGGCTGTGAATCCATCAGGTCCTGGGTTTGTTTGATTTTTTTTTTTTTTTTTTTTTTTTTTTGGTTGCTAGGCTATTTGTTAGTGATTCAATTTTGGAGCTCATTATGGGTCTGTTCATGGAATCAATTTCTTCTTGGTTTAGTTTTGGGAAGGTGTGTTTGTTTAGGAATTTCTGTCTCTTCTAGGTTTTCTAGTTTGTGTGCATGGAGGTGTTTATAGTAGTTTCTGATGGTTATTGGTTATTTTTAATTCTGTGGGGTCACAATTTCTAATTGTGTTTATTTTTATATTCTCTTTTTTCTTTACTAGTCTAGCTAGTTGCCTGCCATTAATTTTTTCAAAAAACTAATTTCTGGATTCATTGATCTTTTGAATTATTTTTCATGTCTCAATTTCCTTCAGTTCAGCCCCAATTTTGGTTATTTTTGTCTTCTTATAGCTTTGGGATTGATTTGTTCTTTCATCTCTACTTTTTTCAATTGTGATGTTAAATTGTTAAATTGAGATCTTTCTAATTTTTTGATGTGGGTATGTAGTGCTACTAATTTCCCTCATAATGCTGCCTTAGTTGTGTCCCAGAGATTCTGGTACATTTTATCTTTGTTCTCATTCATTTTTAAGACCTTGATTTTTGCCTTAATTTTATTATTTACCTGTAAGTCATTCAGTAGCGTGTTTAATTTCCATGTAATTGAATGGTTTTGAGTGATTTTCTTAGTCTTGACTTCTGTTTTCATTGCTCTCTGATCCAAGAGTGTATTTAGTATGATTTTGGTTCTTTGGCTTTTGATGAGGATTCTTTTATGTCCAAATATGTGGTCAATTTTAGAGCATGTGCCATATGGCAATGAAAAGAATGTATAATCTCTTGTTGGGTGTGGAGAGTTCTGTAAAGGTCTTTCAGATCCATTTGGTCCAATGTTGACTTCAGCTCCTGAATATCACTCTTAATTTTCTTCCCGACATCTGTTCCTAATAGGAGTCTAATATGATCATGTCTAAACAGAAGCAAGTGAAAAATGAGTATTAATATTCAACAATTTTTAACTTAGTATTAGAATGATCTATTTAGTTTGGCTATATGTAATAGTAACCCAGACAGTTGCCAAATGTATCACTTCATTTTAATTAGGAAACTATTATATACTTTTTACAATTCTAAGGTGTCATATAGTAATTTAAGTTTATAGTCTTGTCTCCACATATGAGCACATTTAAACACTCTGGGCCATATGAACACATAACATTTATCAAATTTCAGAGTTGTTAACTGCTATAAGAGTGGCATCTCAAAGTTTTGGTTTGAGGAGTGATAAGGATATTAATTGTTTCCCTTATAAAACTGAAAGCTAAGTTGATTGGAATGCAACTAATTGGGAGTAAGTGATATTTCAGCCTCAACTGCACTGACATATTTGTGTTCTAAATAGTTGATATATGAAAGAAAAACATTCTAATTCTTTATAAATTGTATGATCAAATAAAAATACATGGAGGACAAGGTTTTAAATAAAGGGCAATGTTTGATTTTTTAATTAATATTTACCTAAAATCATTTAGTCTGGGTTGTATTAATTTTTTTTCAGCTTTTGACAGAATTAATGGCCTATATAAATTAGCCACTTTCCCTTAATTATCTAAATCTTGAGGTATGTGGTACTTTTTTGTTTTTTAAAATAAAGCATTTAAACTTAAATCTGAAAATTAACTTGTCTTGAAATGAAATTTAAATCAAATCAGCAAATATTTATTGAAGCCCCACTACAAAGCAAAGATGCTTACTTAATAGTTAATCTTAAAAGAATCACTTTATAGGGTTTTACATTTGGAATCCATAATTAAGTATATGCATGTGCTATATTTTATTAATAATAAAATGCTTTATCATAATGGTTGAACTAGTTTACAATCCCACCAACAGTGTAAAAGTGTTCCTATTTCTCCACATCCTCTCCAGCACCTGTTGTTTCCTGACTTTTTAATGATCGCCATTCTAACTGGTGTGAGATGGTATCTCATTGTGGTTTTGATTTGCATTTCTCTGATGGCCAGTGATGATGAGCATTTTTTCATGTGTCTGTTGGCTGTCTGAATGTCTTCTTTTGAGAAATGTCTGTTCATATCCTTTGCCCACTTTTTGATGGGGTTGTTTGTTTTTTTCTTGTAAATTTGTTTGAGTTCTTTGTAGGTTCTGGATATTAGCCCTTTGTCAGATGAGTAGATTGCAAAAATTTTCTCCCATTCTGTAGGTTGCCTGTTCACTCTGATGGTAGTTTCTTTTGCTGTGCAGAAGCTCTTTAGTTTAATGAGATCCCATTTGTCAATTTTGGCTTTTGCTGCCGTTGCTTTTGGTGTTTTAGACATGAAGTCTTTGCCCATGCCTATGTCCTGAATGGTACTACCTAGGTTTTCCTCTAGGATTTTTATGGTATTAGGTCTAACATTTAAGTCTCTAATCCATCTTGAATTAATTTTCGTATAAGGAGTAAGGAAAGGATCCAGTTTCAGCTTTCTACTTACGGCTAGCCAATTTTCCCAGCACCATTTATTAAATAGGGAATCCTTTCCCCATTTCTTGTTTCTCTCAGGTTTGTCAAAGATCAGATGGCTGTAGATGTGTGGTATTATTTCTGAGGACTCTGTTCTGTTCCATTGGTCTATATCTCTGTTTTGGTACCAGTACCATGCTGTTTTGGTTACTGTAGCTTTGTAGTATAGTTTGAAGTCAGGTAGCGTGATGCCTAGTTCAACCATTATGGAAAACAGTATGGCGATTCCTCAAGGATCTAGAACTAGATGTACCATATGACCCAGCCATCCCATTACTGGGTATATACCCAAAGGATTATAAATTATGCTGCTATAAAGACACATGCACACGTATGTTTATTGCGGCACTATTCACAATTGCAAAGACTTGGAATCAACCCAAATGTCCATCAGTGACAGATTGGATTAAGAAAATGTGGCACATATACACCATGGAATACTATGCAGCCATCAAAAAGGATGAGTTTGTGTCCTTTGTAGGGACATGGATGCAGCTGGAAACCATCATACTTAGCAAACTATCACAAGAACAGAAAACCAAACACCGCATGTTCTCACTCATAGGTGGGAACTGAACAATGAGATCACTCGGACTCAGGAAGGGGAACATCACACACCGGGGCCTATCATGGGGAGGGGGGAGGGGGGAGGGGGCAGGGATTGCATTGGGAGTTATACCTGATGTAAATGACGAGTTGATGGGTGCAGCACACCAACAAGGCACAAGTATACATATGTAACAAACCTGCACGTTATGCACATGTACCCTACAACTTAAAGTATAATAATAATAAATAAATTAAAAAAAAAAATAAACAGTCTGGGGTTTATTTAGCACTTTAAAAAAATAATAATAATAATAATAAAATGCTTTATCACTTTATAATCATCTCCATTTCACAACATGAATGGAAAAGCCATGGTGATAGTTGAACATAAAGAATAATTTGGTTGACTTGATGCAGAGTTATCTGTAATTTCTAAGGATAAATAGATGCCTTATGAGAGGTCAATTTCAGTAAGCAACCTACGGATGACTGACCTAAATCTTTGTTTCTGGATCCTAATGACTCACAGAAACATGTTGTCTTTAGGCCCTGCTTATTATATAATGTGAGGAAAGCAGAACAAATTCCTTTCATCTTCTCTTCTCTACCTAAGCCTGTTTCCTAGTACAGTTCCGTATCTTGTATATTTTGGTCAGAAACAAAATATTGATGGGAAATAAAATCTATTTTTTTTTACAAGAAACATGGCCATTAAATGATCCTCCACTTGCTTTCCAGTTCATGGTAAGCCTACTTTGTTCTGGAAAAGGCAAGGTTCAGGTGCAAAACCACTACCCCTTGAAATTCTGCTATGGCTTGAATGTTTCTCTAAAACACATGTTAAAATGTAATTGCCACTATGATGGTATTAAGAGGTAGGACCATTAAGAGGTGATTAGACCATGAGGCCTCTGCCCTCATGAGAGGATTAACATTATTGTGAGAGCTGACTTATTATCCCAAAAGTGGGTTGTTATAGAAGCAAATTCAGCCCTCTCTATCTCTCACTCCTGGCTTTTGTTGTTCTTCTGCCTTCTACCATAGGATGAGCAGCATGAAGACCCTCACCAGATGCTAGTGCCATGCTCTCGTACTTCCAGCTTCCAGAAAGCTGAGCCAAATAATTTTTTTTTCTGTATAAATTACCCAGTCTGTGGTATTCTGTTATAGAAACACAAAATGGATTAAGACAAAGCCTCACCAGGCTGTGACCACTGCCACTTAGTTTCTTAAGATTCCTACATTGGAAATAATCTCTTAAAAGTTTTCAATTCAATGTTTATAAGGTTGCAAATTAAGAAAAGGAGACTTGGCCATGTACAAGAAAATTGGAACTATGATTATTCCTAATATTGAGACTGCACTAATCTATCGTCCTAGGAATTAAAAATAAGTGGGCACAATAAAATATAAAACATTGTTGTTTGTTGTTGGATTTAATTTTTCTTTTGGGCCCATAAATCAGTTGCCCTGAGATTCGTAGTTTAATTCTAAAAGTAGTAATTGTTTAATTGGGGAGTCCTTCTGAAGATAATTGTTGAGGTCTATGAGTGAATAGAGAAAAACTTCCTTTCTTCTGAAGCTGACTTCTAGCATGCTCTGTCCTTTCTGAAGAGTCTTCCAAAATAAAGATTTTGCTTTAAGAACATTGTAAAAGTCTATTTTAAACTGACTAATTGTGTTTGCATATTATTTTAAAGGGATTATTTTCTAGTCAAGAAAAAATACATAAAAACCTTTGGAATATAGCTTTTTATTGATTTTTCAAAGACAGTTTGGGAGGCTCTTGAAGCAAAAAATAATATATATTATTTAGGCATGAGACAAATACTCTATTAGGAACAGTACTTTGGCATGAGACTAATTGTAAAAGTTGAGAATCCTTTAGCAAGCAAAAAAGACATTACAAAGTATAGCTAAATGATATATTTATAATTAAGAAATGTACTTTATATAAAATTGTACAACTTTACCATTCTTGATATTTTAAAACCCAAGCTTGCAATACTTCAGTAAAAACACAGGCAATTGTAATCTACACATCTACTCTTTTTCAGTTGAATATGTTCAACTCTAACTCTAGGTTCTCTTTCTTTCTTTCCCTCTCTCTTTCTCCCCTCCGTCCGCCCCCCGCCCACACACACATGTGAAAAGATGGTGTTACTGGTACCAAGCTCTCTCTCTCTCTCTCTATGTGTGTGTGTATATATATATACACACACACACACACACACATATATACACACACACATATATATATATATATATATAATTTATTTGGATATCCTAGCACAATACTGAAGCATGAGATGTATGCATTATGTTATTCACATATGGATTATGTTACTCTACATACTAAAATATGTCAATAATCCTGAATTGGTTAATGCAGAGGTTTTCTACTATATTCAAACTAAGAGAAGTGGAAGATATGTGGCTCAGGTCCCACACTGGTGCTGGGCCTATTTGTCCCTGGAACCATTCCTCATGCTTCTGCTTTCCTAGCTTCTACCATATAGAAAGTATCTTTTAGTCTCCAAAGTCAGCTGCCTTCTGGAAGTGTTTAGCCTGTGGGAAGCCCTGGCAGGTTCTCCTGGCATGGACAGTGTCTCCTGCAAATCATATATTTGTTTTGTAGTTCCAGATCCTGCAGAACAGGTCCATCTGGTTTCAGATTCCCCTTGTAGTGCTGGTTCTTCAGAGCCAGTAACACCACCTTTTTCCTTTTTCCTGCAGCCCTTTGTTCTAGAGGTGGTAATAGCATCCATATGGCTTCCAGGTGCCTCGCCATTCCTCTTTGATTCTCAGATTTCCATCACCTGTGAACCAAATCCCCAAACCATGTTCACTCTTTCATGAGGTCTTGCAGTGGGTTCAATTTTCTGCTTAAATTGATGATACAGGATCCCCACATGTTCGGTGACTAGAGTTGTTCCTGGCTTTATACATTATCATTCTGGATTTCTTAAGGCTCCTTTGGATGAAAAGAAGGTCTGAATGCACATAAAAGGCTTGAGCCTCTCATTCTAAGTGTAAACTTCAAATTATCCAATAGTTTAGCACCTTTCTGTCTCTGTTCCCAGTCTGATTTGCCACTCTCATTCCCAGTTTCTGCACAAACTCCGGGAATTCTAGTCATATACCTTCCGTTAATCATACGTTTGGTGATACTATTGCCTATTCCTGAATACGTTTCCTTCTCAACCACTAATGATGAAATCCTACTCAAACTTCACGGGCCCAGAATAAATATAGTTTGTCCTCAAATTTTATATTTGCAAATGTGTCTGCTCACTAAAATTCATTTGTAATTTCAAAATAAATACTTAGGGCACTGCCACAGTAGTTTGCAGACATGGACAGAATGGTGAAAAATGTGAGTCTCCAGATGTCAATGTTCTCAGCTGAGGTACAACAAGGCAGTTTGCTGCCTTCTTATTTTAGCTCTCATTCTCTGAGCAGATGCCTTTTTCTCAGTCTATTTAATACCACGGTTTTTTTTTTTTTTTCGTTTTTGTTCCTTTGGTTGGCGATTTCACTGTTTAAAATGAACTTCATGCATAGGGTTTAAGTGTTGTCTGGTGTTCCTCAGTGTAAGAAGGCCGAGATGTGCCTCACAGAGAAAATATGTCTGTTATACTAGCTTTGTTTAGTCATGAGTTGTAGTGCTGTTGGCCAAGACTTCAATATTAATGAATCAACAATGTACATTAAATAAGATGTTTCTAAACAGAAATACCTATAAAACAAAGTTATTTATGAATCAGTTGGAAAAAATGTTACCAGATGCTTGCAGCAACTAGTCCTGTATTCTTCAAGAAGTAACAGTTAATTGTTTGCAATTTCAGTATTCATAGTGACTTTACAGAACACAACTAACGCAAAAAAAAAAAAAAAAAAAAAAAAAGAGAGAGAATTTACATACTACCCTTTCTAGGAAGCTTCCTCTGATCTCCCCTTCTTCTAATTTCCCTCCCTTTAATTTCCCATAATCTTTTATCTGAATCTCTTTCTCTTTCCTAAGTCATACTTAAATGTTCAGGATCAGTAATAGACATTTCTATTAACAGAGTTTTGGGAAAAAGCAAATTCAGAGATGCAAACCAAGCCAAGAGTAAGTGGGTAGCTAAAGTCAGTAAACCAGAGAAGGAATGACAAGTAGTGTGTCAACCCATAGAGCCACAACGTAATTTTGAAAGCCTACATTTACAGCCTAAAATGATGAAAGCTCAGAGCAAATAGTAAGCAACTGGATTCTGGGAAATGCCTCCAATTGGCATTATTGTCTATGGCTGGCTTTTATGTATTCACTACGACACGGTTTTGAGGAAGGCTGGCCGCATTTATTGTGTCAGAAATTAGGCAGACACCTGTCATCACTTTGTGTCTTCTAGTATGATTATTTATGGCCATGTCATAGTCTAACTGGACTGTAAGCTCAGGATCTGAGCATGATTCATTTTTGTTCATGTCTAACAATCTCCTGACATAATCTCTATAAATACTTTTTGAAAAAATACATGCAAGAATCAGTTCTGTTATATAATCCATTAGGATAAAAACTGTAACTTTAGTAGTGAAAATTTGATTCTCTAGGAGAACTTTTTATTGCTAACGTTCAGTTATATGGCTTGCCTCAGAGAATGCTGCATACTATAACAAATTACCACACACGGGGGCTTATAAACAATGGAAATTTATTTCTCACAGTTGTGGAGGATGGAGTGAGTGCGAGTATGGTCAGATTCTGGTGGTGAGGGCCCTTTTTTTGAGTTGTAGATTGTCTGCTTCTGGTTATAGCCTCACACAGTAGGGAAAAGGGACAAGAGAACGCTCTAGTGTTCCTCTTATAAGGACATTAATTTCATTCATGACCTAACTGCCTCCCCAAACACCACCTGTTAATGCCGTCACATTGAGAGTTAGGAATTGAACATATGAATTTTAGGGAGAAACAAACATTCAGTCCATTGCACGACTTATGGTTATTTTCCTTTTAATTTTTCAAAAACTAGATAAGCTCCTTGTGGAATTAGATATAAATCAATGGTAATACTCCTAGTACCAGTATTAAATTACTTACAGTTATTTTGTTAACAGTGTTAACATTATTTTTGCAAGAAGTTCAGTAAGTAAAAACATTAAATTAGCTATTTTTCGTAGGTCATGCTTGCATAGAATCTATGAGCTTAATATTTATGAAATGGACTTCAAATAACTGGCATGTTTTAAAGGAAATAATACTCTGTCAGCCAGTACCAGAAATTTGTATTCATGTCTAGAATATTTTCTCAAGTTTTTAATCTTTGGACAAAATATTAAGCATAGATGGAATTTTAATCCAATAGTGACGATTGCTAAAAGGATTATTGCACTTGCTCTTTGTGGTTGCACATGCCTCACGTAACAGAACGCTGATGTAGAGCTAATCTAAGTCTGCTCTTTGTAATTTAAAAAAAATTATAAAGAACCTTTACTAAATGTTTAGTCAACAAATCATTTATTATCTCACAGAAGTTTCTTGGGAAAAGGGTACATCAAATTGATTTGAAAACAAAAATCTCCAAATAGATGTATGGCATCGACATAGCCAAATATGTTCTCATTCATTCTTTACTTTGAATAATTGGCTCCTAATATTATATGCCTCCTTCTACTCATTTCTTTTCTAAATGATTGGTAAAAACTAGTTTTGTTATTAACCATCTTATAAATCAATATATTTATATCTAGCCACCATTTTCTTAGTCTAAATTTGTGGCTTCTCACAGTAGAAAAGCTCTAAACCATGCTCAGAAAATTTTATTCTAGCATTTTCTTGATTTCAAAAATTATGATTGGATCTTTTTCTCAATTTCAACTTCAATGAGCCCTTTCCATAAAATTGTTCTGCTTAACAGCATAGAAAAAAAGCTTGATCACGGATATCTGTTGATGTTCATTCACTGAAAACCTACACTGTGTCTTATTGCTACTTAAGTTTGTTGAGGAATGAAATTTATTGCAAGGTGATGATCTGGAGAGATGATGGAACTAGACATAGTTATTTCCCATTACAGAATAGCAGGATATGAATTTATTTGGCACTTAATCAGGACAAACTGTATATAGTTTCACTTCCACAACAAACATTTTTTAGCAATTTTAACTATATTCTCCTCCATTGAACAATATTGTCAAATATTCTACTGAACCATAATTTTTAATTCTTTGAATAAGTCTAAATGTTCTGAAAAAAGGCTTTTATTCACTGCAAAGTATGGATATGATTATTAAATAACTTAGAAGTCCAAAACTGATTTTATGATGAATTCAACTATCATTACTCCTAAATTCTCACACATACACACACACACACACACACACACACTCCACATTTGGGCTCTTTGTTATTAAACTCTCTTCAGTAATTCTAGCAAACAATATTTTTTGTGGGACACGAAGGTAGCAATGACATACCGCCCTGATATGGTTTGATTATGTCACCACCAAAATCTTATCTTGAATTGTAGGTCCCATAATCCCCACATGTCGTAGGAGGAGCGCAGTGAGAGGTAATTGAATCATGGCCACAGGTTTATCCTGGCTGAGAGTGAATAAGTCTCATGAGCTCTGACAGTTTCATAAAGGGCAGTTCCCCTGCACATTTTCTTGCCAGCCACCATGTAAGATGTGCCTCTTCTCCTCCTTTGTCTTCCACCATAATTGTGAGGCCTCCCCAGCCATGTGGAACTGTGAGTCCATTAAACCTCTTTTTCTTTATAAATTACCCAGTCTCGGGTATTTCTTCATAGCAGTATGAAAATGGACTAATGCACCCACTCCTCCCCACTTCCTACCCAACAACTTAGAAATAAGGGGAATATAGCTGTCTTGAGAAGTCAACAGCAGAATCTTCAACTTATAATAACAGAAGACTCAAGCCATGGAATCATAAAATTTATTTAACCCTAGATCAGTCAATGATGTGCTTGTTAAAAGAAAGGGTGACCAACAAAAATGTAAAGTCAGTAAGATAAAATGTGATGATGTAGATCAGGCACGGCCAAGGTGGTGCTGATGCTGAGCCTGCAGAGACACAAAAATTCTAATCATAAGAGAGGACTTTACTAGGGAGGAACAAGGATATTTCATCAGATTTCACCCTGGCATTGATAAATTGCCCACAGGTCAATCTATTTACCTTTGCTTTAATTCTATGAATTCTGTGCTTACTAGGCCTAAGTAAACTTCTGATTAGCAAAGTGGATTCTCAAACATCTTGAAGAAGAAGAAACGTGTGGTGCTCTAGACTGTGGATGTGAACAGTCCAGTGACTGGAAAGCTGTAGTCCTCATTATAAATCAGAAACATGTTATTCGGTGTTCATTATACACTGGTATCAGGTGATTTGATTATTATTGGTTTGTCCCCTGTAACCAAATTATTTCTGGCTATATTAATAAAATTTCCATTTCTCACCTCCAAGGATAAGGACCATATCTTAAGCCTTGGTAAATTTAGCACAATAAATGCCATTCTTTAAGGACTGCTGATTTTGCCTCTGAGCTAAATTATAGCATAGTTTAATGACTCTGCCAACCATTGGTGACAGAAATATTATCTAATAATACATTACACATATTATGTCAATGCATGCAATGATTTTCTAGTTATGTTTTTTACATTAAAATGCAAAAACTACTTCAGTCTTAACCATATGACATTTTATCTTTGACCTAACAATATGGTAATTTCATATAATTTAACTTGAAATTTAGTCTCCTTTTGTTTCTCTATTAAGTTCATGTGCTTGTTTCACAATGACCACATGTCACATTTTTTCTTGATCCTTCAATTTCCTGCTTCTCATCTCTTTTTCTCCTCAGTTCACACCAATGAGATCACTTTACACTTGTGGACATCTTGACCCTGTTTGCTTTCAGCTCCATCCTCTTCTTTATGGCATAGACATCAATCCTGAAGCCTGAATTTCCCAGATTTATCTCACAAGTGGTTGCCTGCTGGATTTGCCAGTGGGAGGAGGCCCTGGTGGGAGATTGTGCAACATCAGGAAGCAAGAAGCCAGGGCTGTTCTTGTCCTCTGTCCTCAATATGTAGTGGAGTGTCTCTGGGAATAGGGGTATCAACCCCTGCTCTCATTGGGTGGACAGGCTCTGTTTCTAGCTTCTGTGGGGTGACCTTTGTCCCTGGAACTAGTAACACCTCCTCCTCCATTCTTCTCCAGTGCAGAAGTGATAGTTATCTCCTGCTGTCTACAGCCCGTGTTATCTCAGTTTCCCTATGCGGGTGCTCAGCTCCTTCATACCAGTTCAATCAATTCCCTGCATTATGTTCTTCCTGTTGTAAAGTCTTGAAGTGATTTATCTTTTTCTCCCAACACACTGACTCATATAATACCTAAAAAATATACAAACTGCTAGATTTGAGTCCCATTCTATTCTCATCACCCAAAATTAGTTGAGTCTGAATTTATCGTCCTCCCCACCTCCTATAATAATAAAGTCCCTTTCTCTGTCAATGGCAAATTTCTTCACATCTCCTCCGCTTTCCTTAATTACCTATTTTATCGTGTCTCCTCTGCTTTCCTTAATTACCTATTTTTTTTTTGTTTAGTTTTAACTTTTTAAGTATGCATACAATTTATAACTACAATAAGATTTTAGCAGAATTTTTCTTCAAAAAGCCCTCCCTTGGCTCTAAATTCCTATACAGTGATTTCCTGAATTTCTTTGCTTCCTTTCTTATTAAATGTAAGCAAAAAGTTTTCTAAACTTACTGTGCCCACTTCCTCACTTTCTAGTCTGTTTCAAATTAACTTCCATTGGCCGGGCGCGGTGTCTCACGCCTGTAATCGCAGCACTTTGGGAGGTCGAGGAGGGTAGATCATTTGTGGTCGGCAGTCCGAGACAAGCCTGACAAACATGGTGAAACCTCATCTCTACTAAAAATATACAAATTAGGCTAGGCGCGGCGGCTCAAGCCTGTAATCCCAGCACTTTGGGAGGCCGAGACGGGCGGATCACGAGGTCAGGAGATCGAGACCATCCTGGCTAATACGGTGAAACCCCGTCTCTACTAAAAAAATACAAAAAATTAGCCGGGCGAGGTGGCGGCGCCTGTGGTCCCAGCTACTCGGGAGGCTGAGGCAGGAGAATGGCGGGAACCCGGGGGGCGGAGCTTGCAGGGAGCCAAGATGGCGCCACTCACTCCAGCCCGGGCGACAGGGCGAGACTCCGTCTCAAAAAAAAAAAAAAAATATATATATATATATATATATATATACACACACACACACAAATTAGCCGGGCGTGGTAACGGACGCCTGTAATCCTAGCTACTTGTGAAGCTGAGACAGGAGAATCGCTTGAACCTGGGAGGCGGAGGCTGCAGGGAGCCGGTATCACGCCACTGCACTCCAGGCTGGACGACAGAATGAAACTCTGTCTCAAAAACAAAACAAAACAAATTAACTTCCATCCTCACCTCACCACTCTGTCTGAAACCTGTTGTCAAGCTGGATCAGCCTTTAAATAATGAAACGCAGTGCACACTTGCCTGCCCTACTTCAATTGCCTGTACAGTAGCTTTTGACAAATAGCTTGTTCTGGCCTCTGTTAGATATTAAGATTCCACACTGTTCTGCATTTCTTGTTCATTTGTTTGTTTGTTTACTTGCTGTTTTCAGTTTCTCTGTCTCATTTGCTCTCTACTTTCTCAATTTAACTTCCAAATTCCGGATTTCCTAAGGGCTTAGAAAAGGTTTCCTAAATCTCTGACTTCAATCTCTCATTGGGTGATTTAATTTTCTACGGGTCTGTTTAATTTTTTATTGGGTGATTCTTTCTCCATGGATAGAAATATCATCTCTGCAGTGATGATTTCTAAAATTTTAGCTTCGTTAACATTACCTTTCTAAGATTTATGTCAATTCTTAATTGAAATCTCTATTTGGCGATCTCATGGACAGTTTATATTTAACTTGTAACAGTTTAAATCTCATTTTTTCCCAGTCTTACCTGTCTAACTTATGTCATAAAATAAGATCAATATAAACCTTATAGCCCTTGTCAGAATTCTAGGAGACATATTTAAGACCCTTCTAATTTTAATCCATTAGTAATAGAAATAACATTTGTTGAATGTATATTATGTGCTATGTATCACACTGTGTTTACTACAGACATTATTTAATCTTCACAATCCACATATGAGGTATATATACTCTTTTTCACCTTTTCTACAGATGAGAAAAGCTTAAGTGCTCCACTGAAGGACGTTTAGCTAGTAAGTGACGTAGCCAGGATTTCAGAACAGATCATTTTGTTTCAGAGTTCACATTTTTATAGTCATCACACTATGTCTCAAATTATAATAAAACTATACATAACACATGCAGAACTTTATTATGGTCCAAGCACAGTGGTAAGTGCTTTAGCTGTGTTAAATCATGTATGAGGAACATATTTTTCTTATGTCTATTTTGTACATCAGGAAACTGCACAGAGAGGTTAAGTAATTTTCCCAAGGCCAGTAAAGCTTAGAGACAGAATTTAAAACCGGCTTAGGCTCCAGAGAGTGCGTTCTTAATCATAGTGATATCCATACTTTTGGTGGACCCGTGGGTTCTACCTGCAAAATCCATTTTGATGTTTTCCGTGGCTAGAGAGCAAAATTGTGCTAAGGTTTGCAGGAAGGAAGCCAGAATGCATAACTTGTTAGGGAGCTGGAATGATAATCAAAATATTCCAAGTTGGATTACCTCAGACTACAAAGTGCAAAGAGATGTTTAGGATTGTTATTAAAATGTCTGAATCTACCAGTTGACAAATGCAGGCCTCACAGTAGGAAAAACCACCACTGATTCTTTCAGCAAGCTAGGTAACTATTACAGGTAAGCTAGGAAGCAAGCAGAATGACTCTATTAATCATTATGAGAACGTGAGATGGATAAGTCAGGCATAAATATTATAATCTCATTTTATGAGAACCAGAAGGGTTGCAGGAGCCATCATTTTGCCAAACTAATGTGCAAGTGACCTGGGACTAAGATCCAGATATTCTAACTCATACTCAGATGGTCTTCCTGTTACATTATGTGTGCATCCCTTGATTCCTTATTGGGGTTTTCAGAGTAAGCCAAGAAATAAAGTCATAGATTTGAGAACAACTAAAGGTACATGAAAAAGCAATGCCACATATTAAGAAGCAAAGGAATTGGTATCTGGTGGTCAGCTTACTAAGAAACAATTTTGAAAGGTTAACTTCAGTATTCACAGATTTTAGGAGATAATATTTCAAAAGAAATTCCTATAACTTGGAGGAGAAGAGGAAAGGAGTGGGATTAGCTTTTAAAAAGTCTATTTTCGTGTCATGTTTGGTTGAAATATTTTAAACTAGAATACTGATAAGCACCACCGAAGATATTTCTACAGTTTTAAAATTGTATAATATAGCAAAATATAAATGTATGTAGGACCAGCTCATTTGCATACTATTTAAATATGTTATAAGAGAGCTGAACAACAGCAAACTTGAAATAGGACTATCGGTTACACTAGAGTCTAGGTACAAAATCAAGATTAATCAGGAAAAGTTAAGAAGTATCTTTATATAGACCACATTTTGTAACCAGTTAAATTTTAGAAAAAAGTACATAGGTTCTCAAAGTTTAATTTTTACATTGACATACATTGTGAAAGTAGAAAGAATACGGTTTATAGTAACATAATTAGGAACATAATCGGGTGCTGAGATAGGTGAGATTAGAGCTATCACAGATGCATAGGTTATAATTTAATGAATTCTTTTCGATGTCGTTATTATTAAAATATTTTCTGAAAAATAACAGCGGCTTGTTGGTACAGGACAAGAATAATCTATCAAAAACTCTTGGGCTAGATGGTTTTCAGAAATCATAACTTCCTGTATTTAAGAAATGTAAGGTGGAGCTTAATTTAAATGTTACATAATCCTCTGGGGTTTGGATAGCACCCTGTAATCAGTCATATTAATATTTACATTACATAGAAAAAGAAGACTATAAATATTCTATCATTAGGTTAAATCAGATTATTCCACAAAATAAGTTCAAGCTAGGTCATATTTTGACCTTCTTAAATGAGTTAAGGTAACAGTTTCCGGAGCTCTAAGATATCAAAACTGCATGAAGGCTTGAGGCCATATCCAAGAGCACCACAGTGATTGACAGTGCCATCTAGTGGCAAAGAAGTGGATCTGTGCAGACGTACATATTTGTCTATGGCTATAATGCTAGTGACACTTATATCTAATAAAACAATTAATCAAGTATTTTCTCTCTGGGGATATGAAAATAGATAAAAAATTTTCCCCTACAGAGAGGAATTTTTAGTCTACGAATAAAGACGTTGTGTACATGTACTGTCAGTACAATATAATTAGTGTAATGGAAGATGGTAATATAGGAGAGGCTCTTAGTTGGATCAAGTGAGGAAAGAAGATTTTCTGAAAGAGGAGGCAGCTGAGAGAAGTTTTGAAAGTAACGTAAGAGATGGAAAGGGGTAAGACTGCTTCTACAAAGAAAATGCAGAGAAGAAGGCAAAAACAGAAATCCAAACTGACAGAGGTATTGATATAAGATAAAGCTAAACAGGACAAACGGAAGGATTCCTGATTCATATATAGTAACTTCCTGAATGCCAAATGTTAAGAATGTTTGTTCATTTCTAGTTTTTAATATTCTATGTGATTTAATGTCCCTGCTCTTTATTATGAGTCTTTAATGGAAAATACAATTTAAAATTATATATTATGTCCTATATCTATAAAATAACTTCAGATTGTTTTGAAGATTTAAAAAAACTATTGTTTATAAAGTATAAAATAATATAAAGTATTATTTTAAATAATTAATCATTTACAACTTACAGTATAAACTTTAAGATATGGTGAGTAATCTAGGCATGAGGGTAAAATGTGTCTCAATTAGAGAGGTAACTGGATTTTTGCATCAGAGCAATTTACTATAAATCCAATTGACTCTACTGAGAAGTGTTTTAAATTCTAATTTCATAATTTTTCTAATAACGTTTTTCTTTATTTCTAATAACATTTTTCTTTTTTTCATTTTATTTGCTTCTATTCTTATTGAGACCTGTTTTACCCTCAATTGTTTTGTAAAGTTTTTGTGATATTTACACATTCTGGTCCATGTTTCCCAAATTATAACTTTATTTTCCAATTTTAATGTAATAAGAATATTTATTTTTCTATTTGGTGAAAATCTCTAAGACTACCACTCATGGAACTATTTTTTTTTCTTTTGGACTCTGTGTAGATCAAACCAGAAGGACTCAGAGCCATTGCAATTCAATAGGCCCATATTAAGATAGAAAGAAATGGATTTACTATGCTTCATCCTCTAGGTAGAAGTCACACATACCTGTAGGTGGACACATACACATACAAGTGCAACTTTAATTTGATCAAACAATACTCATACTTACTATGTGCATTACAGTCTATTTTCTGACCTGTTTCTGATTTTTAATTTTTCTTTTTATTTTACTTGTTTTTTAGTCACAGCATTCTCAATGGATTTCATGATCCACTAATAAATCTGGATTTGTAAAATGTTGCTACAGAAGAAATATTGATTGCTTATAAGATAATATATAGAAATTGAATATTTGAATAACAGAACAAAACTATGTGTGACATGTAGACAAAAGAGTGAGGTTAGAAAAGGACTTCATTGAAGAAAAGAAGTGTTGACATGGACCTTGAAGGATGGCTGAGAATTGAATGTACAGCTAGTGGGGTAACACCACAGGAAGGGGAAACCTCTTTGAAGTAAAGATTCAGTTGTGTCGAGTTGGTATATATAGGAGACCAAAATAACATCACTCTAGATAAGTATAAAGAAACCTAGTAGGACAATATATTGATGACAGTAACAACTATGTTTTTTATTGCTGTTTCAGTACTCAAAATTTTGAAATATATATCATCTAATTTATTTGTACATCCACCCTGGGTGATAGATTTTCTTAGCATCATTTTATACAAAGAAGGAGTATGAGAGGTAGAAGTCAAGTAAATTAGACTGGATCACAGTTGTAGTAAGTGATAGATTGTTTTCTAAATGAAACCAGTTCTCTAATCCTAAAGCCTATAATCTTAACCAGAGGTAGATTAATTGGAAAAATGAGATCCTTTGTAGAATACCTGAAATCCTGAGATGAGTAGTTTAGATTTCTATTTTACAGTCAGTGGGGATTATGAATAATATTTTATCACAGAAAGACATGAACATCTTTAAAAATACTAATTCATCAGAATGATGAACTAGGGTACTAGTTTCATGACATTAACTATACTATAATGACATTATATAGGGTACTAGTTTAATGACATTAACTATGCTATAATGACATTATATAGGGTACTAGTTTAATGACATTAACTAAGCTATAATAATAAGCTAGTACCCTAGTTATTATTAGATTCTCTGGAGTTAACTCATAGTAAGGATTAGACTATAGTTCTTCAGATGTCATGGATGGGAAAAATATTATCAAGGGTGTTACCAAACAGAATCGACTACGGGCATGAAGGAAACACATTGAAATTCTTAAGTATTATTTAGGGCTAAAAATAAAGTGATGAATCTGAGAGATGAAGGCTGAAGTTTCTAGGTCTTACTTTCTAAAGTATATTCACACTATTAGAACCAAATTATTTACTCTCCAGAAGAAAAATATTCAAGCTTCAAGTTTTTTGAATGGAATTTAAAATGATAGCAAATTAAGTTAATTTTTGGATGTAGTGTAAGGAAGGGATCCAGTTTCAATCTTCTGCATATGGCTAGCCAGGTCTTCCAGCACTAATTTTTAAATAGGGAATCTTTTCCCATTGCTTGTTTTTGTCAGGTTTATCAAAGATCAGATGGTTGTAGGTGTGCGGTCTTGTTTCTGAGTTCTCTATTCTGTTCCATTGGTCTGTGTGTCTGGTCTTGTACAAGTGCCTTAGTGTTTTGGTTACTGTAGACTTACAGAAAAGTTGAGGTCAGGTAGCATGATGCCTCCAGCTTTCTTCTTTTTGCTTAGAATTGTCTTGGTTCTTCAAGCTCATTTTGGTTCCATATGAATTAAAATTTTTTTTTTCTAATTCTGTGAAGAATGTCAATGGTAGTTTAATGGCAATAGCATTGAATCTATAAATTACTTTGGCAGGATGGCTATTTTCACGATATTAATTCTTTCTATCCATGAGTATGGAATGGTCTTCCATTTGTTTGTGTCCTCTCTGATTTCTTTGAGCAGTGGTTTGTAGTTCTCCTTGAAGAGGTCCTTCACTTTCCTTGTTAGCTGTTTCCTATGTATTTTATACTTTTTGTAACAATTGTTAATGGGAGTTCACTCATGATTTGGCTCTCTGCTTGCCTATTGTTGGTGTATAAGAATGCTAGCATTTTTGGGCCAGGCATGGTAGCTCACCCCTGTAATCCCAGCACTTTGGGAGGCTGAGGCGAGCAGATCACGAGGTCAGGAGATTGAAACCATCCTGGCTAACATGGTAAAACCCCGTCTCTACTAAAAATACAAAAAAATTAGCTGGGCATGGTGTCAGGCACCTGTAGTCCCAGCTACTCGGGAGGCTGAGGCAGGAGAATGGCTTAAACCCGGGAAGCAGAGCTTGCAGTGAGCCAAGATCGCACCACTGCACTCCAGTTTGGGCAACAGAGTGAGAATCTGTCTCAAAAAAAAAAAAAAAAAAAAAAAAAAAACTAGCATTTTTGCACATTGATTTTGTATCCTGAGACTTTGCTGAAGTTGCTTGCCAGCTTAAGAAGCTTTTGGGCGAGATGATGGGGTTTTCTAGATACAGGATCATGTCATTTGCAAACAAAGATAATTTGAGTTTCTCTTTTCCTATTTGAATATGCTTTATTTCTTTCTCTTTCCTGATTGTCCTGGACAAAACTTCCGATACTACACTTAATAGAAGTGATGAGGCAGGGCATCCTTGTCTTGTGCCAGTTTTCAATGGGAATGCTTCCAGCTTTTGCTCATTCGGTATGATATTGGCTGTGGGTTTTTTCATTTATGGCTCTTATTATTTTGAGATATGTTCCTTCTATACCTAGTTTATTGAGAGTTTTTAACATGAAGGAACGTTGAATTCTATCAAAGACCTTTTCTGCATCTTCTGAGATAATCATGTGGTTTTTGTGTTTGGTTCTGTTTATGTGATGAATCACATTTGTTGATTTTTGTATGTTGAACCAGCCTTGCATCCCAGGGATGAAACCAGCTTGATCATGGTGAATAACCTTTTTGATGTGCTGCTGGATTCAATTTGCCGGTATTTTGTTGAGGGTTTTTGCATCAATGTTCATCAAAAATACTGGCCTGAAGTTTTGTTGTGGTTGTTGTATCTCCGCCAGATTTTGGTATCAGGATGATGCTGACCTCATAGAAAAAGTTACATAGGAGTCCCTCCTTTTCAGTTTTTTGGAATAGTTTCAGTAGGAATGGTACCAGCTCTTTTTTGTAACTTTGGTAGAAATCAGCTGTGAATCCATCTGGTCCTGGGCTTTTATTGGTTGGTAGGCTCTTTATTACTGACTCAATTTCAAGACTCATTATTGATCCGTTCAGGGATTAAGTTTCTTCCTGGTTCAGTCTTGGGAGGGTGTATGTGTCCAGGAATTCATCACTTTCATCTAGATATTTCTAGTTTATTTTCATAGAGGTGTTTATAATATTCTCTGATAGTTGTTAGTATTTCTGTGGGGTCACTGGTGATATCACCTTATCATTTCTAATACTGTTTAATTGACTCTTCTCTCTTTTCTTCTTTATTTGTCTATCTAATGGTCTATCTATTTTATTAATTTTTTTCAAAATTAGCTACTGGATTCATTGATTTTTTTGAAACGTTTTTTTGTGTGTGTCGCTAACTCCTTCAGTTCAGTGTTGATCTTGGTTATTTCTTGTCTTCTGCTGGCTTTGGGGTTTGTTTGATCTTGGTTCTCTAGTTTCTTTAGTTGTGATGTTAGATTGTTAACTTGAGATCTTTCTAGGTTTTTGATGTGGGCATTTAGTGCTATAAAGTTTCCTCTCAACACTGCTTTAGCTGTGTCCCCAAAATTCTGGTACATTGTATCTTTGTTCTCTTTACTTTCAAAGAACTTCCTGATTTCTGCCTTAGTTTCATTATTTACCCAAGAGTCATTCAGGAGCAGGTTGTTCAATTTCCATGCAATTGTGTAGTTTTGAATGAATTTCTTAATCTTGAGTTCTAATTTAATTGCACTGTGGTAAGAAACACTTATGATTTCAGTTATTCTGCATTTGCTGAGGGGTGCTTTACTTCTGATTATGTGATCAATTTTAGAATAGGTGTCATGTAGTGATTAGAAAGAATGTATATTCTGTTGTTTTGGCATTGAGCATTCTGTAGATACCTATCAGGTCTACTTGATCCCGAACTGAGTTCAGGTCCTGAATATCTTTGTTAATTTCCTGTCTCAGTGATCTGTCTAATATTATCAGTGGAGTGTTAAAGTCTCCCACTATTATTGTGTTGGAGCCTAAGTCTCTTTGTAGGTCTCTAAAAAACTTGCTTCATGAGTCTGGGTGCTCCTGTGTTGGATGCATAATATATTTAGGACAGTTAGCCTATTTGTTGAATTGAACCCTTTACCATTATGTAATGCCCTTCTTTTTTTTTTATCTTTGTTTGTTTAAAGGGTGTTTTGTCAGAAACTAGGATTGCAACTTCTTTCTTCTCTTTTCTGTTTTCCATTTGCTTCATAAATATTCCTTCATTCCTTTATTTTGAGCCTATGTGTGTCTTTGCACATGAGATGGGTCTCTCCTAGACAGCATACCAAAGGATCTTGGCTCAATATCCAGCTCGCCATTCTGTGTCTTCTAATTGGGGCATTGAGCCCATTTACATTTAAAGTTAGCATTGTTATATGTGAATTTGATCCTGTCATCATGATGCTAGCTGGTTATCTTGCAGACTTGATTATGTAGTTGCTTCATAGTGTCACTGGTCTGTGTACTTCAATGTGTTTTTGTAGTGGCTGGTAATGGATTTTTCATTCCATCTTTAGTGCTGTCTTTAGGCACTCTCACAAGGCAGGCCTGGTGGTGATGAACTCCCTCAGTATTTGCTTGTCTGAAAAGGATCTTATTTCTTCTTCACTTATGAAACTTAGTTTGGCTGTATATGAAATTCTGAGCTGGAAATTCTTGTCTTTAAAAATGTTAAATATTCATCCCTAATCTTTTCTGGCTTGTAAAGTTTCTGCTGAGAGGCCTGCTGTTAGTTTAACATGCTTCTCTTTGTAGGTGACCTGACCTTTCTGTCTGGCTGCCCTTAACATTTTTTCTTTCATTGTGACCTTGGAGAATCTGATGATTATGTGTCTTGGGATTGATCTTCTCGTGGAGTTTCTTATTGGGGTTCTCTGTAGTTCCTGAATTTGATGTTGCCAATCTTGCTAGGTTGAGAAAGTTCTCCTGCATGATGTTCTGAAGTATGTTTTCCAACTTGATTCCATTCTCCCTGTCTCTTTCAGCTACCCAAATCAGTCATAGGTTTGGTCTGTTTACATAATCCCATTTCTCAAAGGTTTTCTCATTCCTTTTCATTCTCTTATCTCTATTCATGTCTGCTTGTCTTATTTCAGAAAGATAGTCTTCAAGCTCTAAGAGTCTTTCTTCCATTCCATTAGTCTATTTGGCTATGGATACTTGTAATTGCATTGTGAAGTTCTCGTGTTCTGCTTTTCAGCTCCACCAGGTTAGTTATGTTCCTCTCTAAAATGGCTATTCTGGCTATCGAGTCCTGTGTTGTTTTATTGTAATTCTTAGTTTCTTTGCACTGGGTTACAACATGTCCCTTTAGCTCTGCGAAGTTCATTATTACCCACCTTCTGACGCCTACTTCTGTCAATTCAGTCATCTCAGCCTCAGCCCAGTTCTGTGCCCTTGCTGGAGAGGCGTTGTGCTCATTTGGAGGTGATAAGGCACTCTGGCGTTTCGAGTTTTTAGTGTTTTTGCATTGATTTTCTTTGTGGGCTTATCTACCTTCAATTTTTGAGGTTACTGACATTTGATGGGGTTTTTGTGGAGTCATTTTTGTTGTTGTTGTTGTTGCTTTCTGTTTGTTTGTTTTTCTTTTAACAGTCAAGCTACACTTCCATAGGGCTGCTGTGGTTTGCTGGGTGTCTGCTTCAGACACTAGTTGCCTTGTTTTTTCCTGTACCTGGAGGTATCAACAGTGAAGGCTGTGAAACAACAATGATGGCAGCCTTCTCCTTCCTATGGAAACTTTGTCCCAGGATTTACTGACCTGTTTCCAGCCTAAACTGCACCTGTAATAGGTGGATGGAGATTTATTTTGGCTCCAGTCAGGAGGAATGGAATCAGTGACCTACTTAAAGAAGCAGTTTGGCTGCTTTGTGGTAGCACAGCTGTGCTGCATTTGAGTGACCCTTCCTCATCTGGACCATCTGGACTCTCCAGAGCTGGCAAGCTGGTACAGAGCTGGCAAGCTGAGTCAGCCAAACTGCAGGGATGGCAGCCTCCCTACCCCTGGGAACTTGGTCCTTCTCAGGCAGACTCCAGCCTGTCACTGCTGGCTGGCTGGAATTCCAATGGGTCTTAACTTGTGAGGTGCCATAGAAGTGGAGCCCACAGAAGGACGTTGTTTGGTTCACCCTCCTAGGATTCAGCACCCTCTTCTAGGGGTATGTAAGGATGGATCTCCCATCTTGCTGGGAATCCTGGGACTGGAGTATCCAAACTTCTGGGTGTCTGTGTAGCCCAAGCAGCTGCTCTGCAGGGAATCCACACAGCTCTGTGTATCAGACCCAGGGTCCTGGTAATGTGGGCTTATGAGGGGATCTCCTGGTGATCTGCTGGTTGCAAAGATCCATGGGAGAAGTGTGGTTTCCCAGGTGGGATTGCACAATTACTCACCACTTCCCTTGACTGAGGTTGGGGTTCCTTTGGCTCCGTGCCACTCCTGGGTGGGCTGTCACCCTACCCTGCTTTTCTTCATTCTTTGTGGGTCGAGCTGTTTGTCTAGATAGTCCTAATGCAAGAACCTGGATATTTCAGTTGCAGGTTTTAAATTCACTAACCCCTTTTATTTCTCTGTGAGTGCCACAGGCTACAACTGCTTCTAATTGGCCATCTTGGCCCCTCCTTTATCAAAATTTTACAATGTCCTTTTCAATGGCTTTGAGAAAAGGGTTCTCCCAGAACGCAGGCGTTTTTATCTCTTGGCAAATTCTTTTTCCTGGAATTTTGAAATTGTTAAAAAGCCTAAGAATGATGCTTTAATTATTGACTTTCACTGCCTTTGCTACCAGTGAGTCTCAGATGACTTTGAGATTTGAGATTTGATTGATTAGGTTTCCACTATTGATTCCAAAAATGTGTTTTTCCTGGTGATAACAGGATATCAAGTTGAACATGATCAAAAATTTTCTAAAAATTCAGGTCTAGATGTCAAATATATTGTGCTTCTACTTCTGCCATATTGAAGTTTAAAAAGTTGTTCTTTGATTTGAAATGTTCATCAATTTTCCTATCATGTTTCCCCCATTTTCTGCCTGTTGAAAATCTAATTATGCTTCAAGAGTCACTTTAATAAAACACGTTCACGAAGCTCTTCATGGATATCATCTCCAGACTTTGCAATAGCTTTCAGACTGGTGTCTCTTCCATATTCTTCTTCCACTCATATTTAGCCTCCTCAAAACCACTGTCATCTGATATATAGAGAGTGAGGACTTGGGAATGAGCCTGAAGGAATAGCCACAATTTAAAGGTGGAGACAGGGAATGAGAAGGCAGAGTAGGGGGTTAGTGGGATCTAAAAGGCGAGCAAAGGCCAGGCATGGTGGCTCACGCCTGTAGAGGGAGGTGGATCACTTGAAATCAGGAGTTCGAGACCAGTCTGGCCCACCTGGTGAAACCCTGTCTCTACAAAAAAATAAAAATAATTAGCCAGGTGTGGTGGTGCATGCCTGTAATCCCAGCTACTCAGGAGGCTGAGGCAGGAGAATCACTTGAACCAAGGAGGCAGAGGTTACAGTGAGCCAAGATTGCACCGCTGAACTCCAGCCTGGGCAACAGAGCAACTGTGTCAAATGAATAAATAAATAAATATGTAAAAATAAATAAACAAATAAAAGGCAAGCAAGGACTGGTAAACAATCTAAAGAGAAAAGAAAAACACATTTATTTAAGGGCATGATGCCAAGAATGCTGTGTACCTTGGACAGGCAAAGAAAACTATGTTCAGTAGAATAGTGAGAATCAAAGGCAGCCTGCAAGGAGGCCGGAAATGCCTCTTAATTCCGACTACATTTTCTTCGTACAGGTCTTCCTCCCTTTCCATATTCTGTTATGGTTATCTGTTCACAGTCTTTTTCCATGAGACTACAAAAGCTTTATGAAAAAGGCCACCTGCTGTTTAACTTTGTATTCCTTGTATGTGGCATAATACGTACTATGTTTGCATTTTATTTATTTGGATCTATATTCACAGTAAATACATTCTCTATTACTTTCTGCTGACATATGTACACCCTTCCCCATTCGCTGACCCTCACATGCAAGAAACCTTAATAGAGCTCTGCGAGACACAGCAAGAACACGGAGTTCTTCAGCACAGCCCAGAAGCTGCAGTCACTTTCTCAGATGTCCCTTCCTTAGTTCCTGATTATCTGTTCTGATTTCTTTTCCCCCAACTGAGGCCATGCGCCTCATTGTAGGTACAGTGCAATGCCAAAACAATGTTTGTTTTACATTTGTCACTACATTGCTCATTCATTTTGCTAAAAATAATTTTATTTGTGAAACTGTCAAAGCTACAAATTTAGTCAACATCTTAAGGCCTTGTAAATTGTTCTTTTTAATTTCCTTCCGTCAATAAAGAGACACAGTGTTAAAAGTCTATTACTGAGATAATTTTAATAATAATTTAATTAGAACAACTAAACATAAGTTAGCTAGCACATAGTCAATAAAGCAGCAAAATACTCTAAAGAATCTTATTGGGGTTGAAGAAATGAAGTATAATTATCCAAAACCATGGGTTAAGAAGAAAAAAGAAAGAAGCAAGGAAATTAAAGGCAGAGAGGCCAGAATGATAGTGAAATCACCATGTTAGATGAATGTCTTTTTCAGTTCCTTGGGTATACAATTTTTATACAATGCAAAAGAGGCTACATGGATGATCACAGATTTCTTCTTTCTCAACTGTTTTATGAAAACTTAAACAAGATCTTAAAATATTTTCCCTTTAGATACCAAGATTTTTTTCTTTCTCTTTCACAAATGAGCTTCTTTGGAAATGCTGATTAATACTATAGAGACAAAATTTTATTACTTGTATTACTTCTCCTGTTTGCTTCTCATCTTGAAAAGTGGAGTGTGAATCATTCCTTGATCAGCTTCTCTTATGTCTGTTAATCTTCAGCATCATGTCATTCCCTTGCCTCTTGGGTTATGGGACCCTGATGCTTTTTATTTCCTCTACATTATCTTTTAGGCGAGATTTCTGCACAGCCATAGCTTGCCACTTGTCTTTTTATATGATTTGGCAAGTGGAAATCATACATCTTGCATCTACCCTTCTCATTTCCTTTAGATTGGCACCCTTTCATCCACCATCTTTATCCTACTTTATATTGATTTTAAAGCATCTTTTCTCTTTGTTTTCCTTATAGATTTATTTTTATTTTTGTACATGCAAGCATATAATTGGCTTACTTTTCATCAGTTTTGTGACATTCCATTTAATAATTCAAAAAATCATTTGATGACTTCCTGGGTATGGCTTTTACAATTCAACCTATCTTCTCATATCTTCTGATGGTAGTCCTTCTGTCCCTTTCTTTTAGATCTTATGCATTTGTTTTCATTTTTCTGTTACTTTTTAATCTTTTAAACCAGTATTAGTCTTTTTTTATCAATATGCATTAAATAATCCTGCCTGACTTCATATCCTTTTCTGTTGTGTCCTTATTAAATTATAAAACACAAAATGATATATTTATGTAAAAATCATAGTTTTTCCTTCTTCCAGTGGAAGATATGTTAGAGATGTTTATCTCCTAATATTACCTTTAAAATCATTAGAATTATACAATTTATCTATCTGTGCAAACCATAAATTAAATATACAGATAAACATATAACTCAATTTTTTTAAAATTATAAGATATAGAAAGTTCTAAAAAATAAATATTTACCCCATATTTACTCATGCCATTAGCTCTTTTAAAAATTTTGTAAGGAGATTAAAGTTCTTTTTTTCACCCCTCCAGTCCCACCAAGGTAAAAACCGAGAGTTATATGTAATTCCTAACTTTCTGCTTTACTTATGCAGGCATCGTAATACATATATCAATATGTGTATCTATTTTTACAAATCTCTTTCTAACACTTCTTGTTACATATCAGTGTGTAACCTGCATTTTTGCTTAAAACTAGTTTATTACATATGATACATTTCCTTTAAAAAGATGCATTATGTGGATGGCGCCTTAGTTTGCTTCCAGTTTTTGCTAATGTAAACAATACTGAAGTGGAATTTAGATATATATGTACATATCTCTGTGTGTATGTGTATATATACCTACCTAACTACATGCATATATACATACACATATATACATATATTCATATTCTATTATTTATGTGGGATAGATTATTGTAAGAGGAATTATTGGATAATGGAACGTTCATACATTTGTTTTTGAGACAGAATCTTGCTCTGTCGCCAGGCTGGAGTGCCGTGGCATGATCTCGGCTCATTGCAATCTCCACCTCCAGGGTTGAAAGGATTCTCCTGCCTCAGCCTCCCGAGTAGCTAGGATTACAGGTGCGTGCCACCACATCCAGCTAATTTTTGTATTTTTAGAGAGACAGGATTTCAACATGTTGGCCAGGAAGGTCTCAATCTCCTGACCTCGTGATACGCCTGCCTAAGCTTCCCAAAGTGCTGGGATTACAAGTGTGAGCCACTGGGCTGGCCTATACTTTCGTATTTTTATTTTTATATCCAATATGGTGTGATTTTACAAATAAATATAAATGTAATTTTATTACAGTTTTATTTCCCAACTCATGTTCTCTCACTGTAAATTCTTAAAGTAAGGAATTCTCACCAACTTTGTCCCCATATTGACTTGCACCAACTCCTCTCCCTTTCTGAAATAATCTTAATGTTATGCCATTCTTTATTGATTGTTGCAACAATTGCTTTGGCATAAAACCTGCATACTAAAATCCAATCTTTGTTTCCTCTCAGCTTCTATTACTGTTGATGTGATACTGTCGATGGAAGGCATGCCTAACCTCAGTCTATCAGGCTCTATCTTCTACTCCTTTCATGTTTATCCTTCATTTTGACTCTCTTGTTATATATTTGCTCAAGAATGGATTCTTATTCAGCCAAGAATTACATGAACAGGCTGGTTTCTTTCAGATCCTTCATTTGTCCACACAGAAACCACAATCACTCCTGGCAGCCTGTGTTCCTGTTTGATCAACCATTAAGTCAAGAAGTCATTTGGAAAATGAGAGTTATAATTAAATGTTTCACTTTACCTGCAGTGGCTTTGATTACACTGGGCCTTTGGCCAAATCACCTTCTCGACCTTGGTTTTTGGCAGTAATAGAAAAGAAGTATCTGTTGAACAGAAATGAAACTGTGGCTTTTCCTCAAGTACGTTTGAAAAATTCAGACCTATAATCACTCAAATGAAACTTAATGTTCTGCCAAAGACAAAAAACAAAAAACAAATAAACAGTTCTGTGTAAAGTTAGATAAGAGGTCAATATGTTATATACTGTTACACTCTCTTTTTTTACTGCACAATATTATTTCCCAGAAATTTTCCACCAGCTTTGTATTTTATATCTTATAAGTAAATAAACCATAAACATTTCTCATGGTTTCATCCCAACAAATTTGGGAGTTGAGTAACATAGATTAACTTTCTTTTTTCTTTTTCTTTCTTTCTTTTCTTTTTTTTTTTTTTTTCCAAACAGAGTCTCATTGTCACCCAGACCCAGGCTGGAGTGCAATGGCACGATCTTGTCTCAATGCAACCTCTGCCTCCCGGGTTCAAGTGATTCTCCTGCCTCAGCCTCCAGAGTAGGTGGGATTACAGGTGTGCACCACCATGCTCGGCTAATTTTAGTATTTTTAGTAGAGATGGGGTTTCTTCACATTGGCCAGTCTGGTCTCAAACCCCTGACCAAGTGATCCACTTGCCTCAGCCTCCCAAAGTGTTGGAATCATAGGCGTGAGCCACTGTGCCCAGCCTGGATTCACTTTCTAAGTCCGCATCTTAAGTCTCTGAGTTATGACCTTTCCTCTTTGCACTGGCACTGTTTTACCCAAAGTTGACAGGTGAAAATATTCTCTACTTGGCAAGAATACAAATAACCTTCTTTAACTTTTTTCATAATATGGACATTACTTTGCCATCTGCACATCTGTCATTTGGAGCCCGTGACTCTCACTTTAATCAACAACACAAAACATTTGAACTCCAGATATTTAGTAAGGAATAAACTGTCTTATTCAATAATGATGGGAGCTATCAATTCAAGATCAAGTTAGGAACTAAGTTTATTTTTCAGAAAGATAAAATGCATGTCAAACAGCCATCCCTTTATAATTGCAAAGCGACATACCAAGACAATTCCCTTGAACTACTCTATAAATGACTTCCAAAAATGCTAATTTAAAGAATTTAACATGAAGAGGCAGCAATGGAGGAAAATATTTCTGTATCATTCACTAAAATGCTCTTATTTCTGTGTGACCCAAGGCAAATTGCTTTGCCTCACTAAGTCACAAACTTTTACAGGGCAAAATTAAAGTCTTGGATGGATAATACTATCTTTTTTACTTTTCTAAAGTTCACATTTCATAATATACAACAGTATATATTGAAGATGTTCAAATCAGACTTAAAAAACAGGGGAAAAGGTGTCTTTTCTAAAGAACAAAAATGCTTCCTTTATTCAGACAATGGATAGAAAATCACTCTGTGCTTTTCCTCGCTTTGGCAACTACAAAACCTGGAATCAAATTCTATGTTCAGTTAATATGATTTTCTTATCCTAGTTTCCTGGCATAATATCTATCATCTCTGTAATTTATTTAATTTTTATTTTCTGAAATTAATTTTACCTACAGTATATGTGTTTTACTCCAAACCACCTCAAATCTTTTGGGACTTAAATGCATGTTAAAGATGTATAAAAATATTTTCATTTTGACCATCCACTTATATTATGTTTCATTTTCTTACTTGCATATTTTTACAGATTTTTGGATGAAATGTTTGTGCTGGAATGTAAAAATTCTATATTTTTACTATAGATTTTTGAATAAATAAAAAAATACTTAAAGAGCATTCAAATTATCCATTATTTTTGGTGGATGTTTTGGTTGTAAGAAACATAAACCTACTCAAACAAGCTAAAGCCGGAAAGGGCACTGATTGAACAGATGCAGGGACTTTGATGAAACACACATCAGAGGAAATTTGCAAGGGAAGAGTCAGAAGCTACAGGAATCTTGTTTTCCCTTTTTGGTTCATTAGTTTTGTTTCCTTTCTCTGTAAATTTGTCCTAGGTGCGTTAGTATACATGAAAATGTATGTAGTAGAAAATAACTGACCCAGCCTTAGTTTTACTATGAATTCCAGTTTCAAATTACAAGGACACAGGATTTGATTGGCGTGTCTTGGATCAGATGCCTACTGGCAGATACAGCTTAGACCTACGTCTTCAATAGCAGCTGCCAGTAATGAGGGATTTTCAAAGAGGAGGATATGGGAGGGGCATTGGACTTACTCATTCAATCACAACTCCCATTGCCTTACTATATAAATCACTGTTTATATTTTTGTAAATTTATTTTGATTTTTTTTTTGCAGGGTGATTTTATGAATATATACATTATGTATGATTTGGACCCTTTAATTTACACTTTACTGTAAGACAAACATTTTCTTTTCTTATCATTAAAAATATTTCAAAAACATGTTTTAGGCCACATGGTTTTCTTATCTTTGTTTTGTCATTACTGACAAGAATTTTAATAATTAAATTTCCTTCAGTGATTATCTTCAGTTTAATGGCTCAGATACATAATTAAATTTTTGTTAACTGAAATGTCATCATTTTTCTCATTTATCACTACTTTATTCAAAGTGGAAAAAAAAATGGTGGGTTAATATTACCAAAAGGAAATGCAGCTATTTTTGCCCATCTATAAATTTAATATTTCAAAGAGTTTTCTCAATTGTTTATATTAACCCTTTATAAAAGGTAGGTATTTTACTGGCTCTTGGTTCAATAAAATAAATATAAAAATACTGGTCATGCCCTGCCTAGCTTGCATTATCATTAAGAGTATTAAATTAAGGCAATTTAAGTGAATACTCCTTTAGAAGTATGGGGTGCTACCCTTTTGTAAGAAATTGATATTTATAACATCACTTTTATCGGCAGTCATAATGACAAAAATTCTCCAAATTCTATTACGCTTGCACCTGAATTATTAGAAAACAAATCAAATGACTTTTTCTTTTTAATTCCATCCTCATTTCTGAGAACATATTTCATTTTTTAATTTTGCATCAGAAGCAGTACAGAAGGAAGTAGATTCCCCTCTACATTTGCTAAGATATATAAATATACTTAGTTATACATGCTAAGAATTCTTATTTTACAAAATAAGCTTGGAATTTGCTTGGAATTGTATTAAACTATTATTATATTAGGGTAAAGTTGAAAACCAATCTAGGAATATAGTCAAGGTTTATTTTGATTTCTCAGTGTAATTATAGAAAGCCTCCTGACATCTCAAAAATATATACAAAGGTTTGTATCTATAAGGACTACTACACCCATAAATTAAAAGAGAATTCTGCTTCTAGAAAGCTAAAATTTTATCATATACATTCTAGTTTTGGTTCAAAAACGTCATTTCTGTTTGAATTGTCAGAAACCAACATCCCTCATACTACAAGAACTTTTGGCAACAACAACAAAAACCTCTTTTAGCACTAATACTGAAGAAAAAACATGTTGTATTAGAATAAATAAATATATAATTTGAAAGGTAATATAATAAACATCAAGAGTTCCTGTAGGTCTATTTAAAAAAAAGTTCATTCAGATTATTTTGTGGTTTCATCAATAGATTCTTAAAGCATTAAGTCTTGGGTAACAGTCATTCTTTAAAATTCATTCATAGACACATCAAATATAAAGCAAACTTTTTGGCATTAACATATTTTTATTGTGTTAATTACATTCTCTATGTTTTAAAATGCTTTCTGCCCTTCCACAGTGGTAACATCCAGGAGCTGAGAGAATAAAAATTAAGTTCTAAATTCTCTTTTAGAATCAGCTTAATTTTCACCCACTTTCACAAAATCCCAGAGGCCAACTTAAGACTTTTCCACTGGGCTCAGAATGTAAGGCTAGTACCAATCTTAAGGAAAGGCCATTCTTTCTTATTCTCCACAGAAAAAAAAAAAGAGAGAGAGAGACTTTAAGCATGGCTATTTAACCTGGTTTTAAACTCCCCTGAGATTATCCAGACTAAAGATTTTGAGTTTATATTTTTTCCCAGGGAGACAAACAGCTAGTTGCCTACTGGAACCTAGAGTCACTCTTTTGATTGATAAAGAGTATTCTCTTTCTCTGTTTCCTCAGTTTCCTCCTTTTGAGTCGGATCATCTTACCTCCTGGTCCAACACCCTGAACTCAGAGAAAGCTAAAGTTTTTACCAAGTCTTAAGTGACCTACACGATTCTTCATGACCTAGTCTCCTAGCTTTGTCTTTCCTTCTATCGTCCCAAAAACAGAGCCTCAGACAAGCATTTACAAGCAAGAAACTTATTATTTTGAAAGTGACTTTCAAGACGCAGAGAAAGGGAACAAGAGGAAGTAGAGTGAAGGAGAAAAGTATGTCCACAGATGTGTCATTGAGATGGTTATCTCTGGGCAACTCAATCCTGCCAGGTCCTTCTGAGGTCATGAGTATTCCGTGCCTATACATTGCTCAAAAGCAGACTGAGATGCAATACAATTTTGAAGAGTTTGAGTAAGCAGTGACTCATGATGAATCAGGAATCTCCAAACCAGAGTGGTTCAGGAGCTCCACCAAGGAAATGCAAGGGGGAGGCTTTTATGAGACAAACACGGAAGTAAAGCAAAGAAAATATTTGATTGGTTACAGTTATATTGTTGCCTATTTGATCTATCCCATTGGAAAGTCCCTAGTTATAAAATTATAAGGTCTGTCCGTGCTTCTGACCAGTTAAGCCTCAATTCTATTTTTCTTTCATGTAGACATTTACAAAACATGGCCCCAGTTAAATTTCACTTATGTTTGCAAATCAAGCAAGGTTAAGGTTATTTATGAGACCGAACTAGCTTTGTCTGCTCAGGAATTCTTCAGGCCCATTCTTCATTTTAGTTTAACAATACGATTGGGGAATTTTCATTCACCATCACTCATCTCCCATTGGTTATGGGCTTCTCCAGGGGATATTAACTTCGCACTTCCACGTTTACTTAGGAGCAAGCCCTGGCAGCCCTAGATATGCAGTGATACCTACTGGGCCCTACGTGCGGAGGTGAAGCAGTGATGGCCAGAGCAAAGGAGGGATGAAAGACAGAAAAGATGTTCCGTGGGCCCCTACTCATCCACATGCACACAATTCCTCTCTGAGTTCCCCTCATACTATTCTCCGTCCTGTTGGCTGCTCCTTGAACGAATCAGGCACAACTTCTGCCTTGAGGTCTTTGCATCAGCTCTTCCTCCTGTGTGAAATGCTGTTCCCCCAGACATATCACTTACCTCATCTTTGCTCAGACCCTATCTTTTCAAAAGAGGCAGAAACTGATCATGCTTATTAATATCACTACATAACCTTCCCCCTTTCCCCATACCTCACACTCTCAATCCCCACCAAACTCAATCCTCAAACCTTTCTCTATTTGTTTTCTTCTTTCTTTAACGATTATTACCTTTCAACATACGGTATCACTTATTTATTACGTTTATCACTTATAACCTGTCCTCTCCCATCCACGGTCTACAAAATCAAAGCTCCTCTAGGATTTTTAAAAATACGTTTACTGAGGAACATATTTCAAGTACTATTTGGACCGATTTCACTCCTTTTCTTCCATATTATGTTTTGATTTGGAAAAAAGGTGAAACGAAGCATAATTACCCAGGTTCCAAAAATTGAAATCAAGGAACCAAAGGGCTTACCTTTGTGTGTGTGTGTGTGTGTGGTTAGTGATTACAGGTCAATGCTTTTAGAGGAGGGTAATTAAAATGTTCTAGATTAGCCAATGCTAGTGCTTGAATTTAAAGCAATTTGCACTTTTATTAACATTCTAGGGGCATGAAGTACTGGTCTTTTGTAGTTTAAATCTTTTTTCCCTTATTATTAGCCGTACATCAGTGTGTTCTCTTGATGTTTATTTAATGTTAAAAAGGCCTAATAACTACAGTCAGTTACTGATTGAACTCCTTGTTCTATTCTTTTTCCCACTTCTCACTACTGCACTTGGCTAGTCTTAAAATAAATATATATATAAATGCCTAACAACTAACTGACAAGGGTTGTGATGGGGTTGTGTCAGAATAAATCCATCATAAATTGAAAATTTCATAAGTCAAAAATGCATTTAATACATCTACCCTACCACACATCATAGCTTAGCTTAGCCCAGCTGACCTTAAGTATGCTCAGAACACTTACGTTAGCCTATTGTTGGAGAAAATCATCTAACACAGAGCCTTCTTTACAGTCAAGTGTAAAGTATCTTATGCAGTTTCTTAAATACTCTACTGAGAGTGAAAAACAGAATGGTTGTATGAATGCTTAAAGTAAGGTTTCTACTGATTGCACTTTTGTACCATTGTAAAGTCAGAAATCATCAGTTAGGGACCATCTGTAATTTAGAAATTCCTAATTTGTATTCAATTGATTAAAAAGCTAATGTATTTTAGCCACTTTTTGAGAAAACTTATTACCTTGTTTTTGTTTTCTTGGATAAGCTTCATGTATTGGCTACATTGATAATTACATTATAAAAACAGAGGCAACAAAGTTATTGAGATGACAGTCAACATTTTTAAAAATTGTCAAATAAAGTAATTAAGCATAAGAAGAAGAAAAAATCCAGAGATACCAGAGCTGTTTCATGTTATTGTCCTAAGGTAGAACGGTACATAAAATGTAGTCTGTAGGCTCTGCCAGATCTGTTTATCACTAGGCCGTGACAAGGTACAGAAATAAACTGATAATATGCATTGGAAAATCTTACAACACTTTTTTAAATTGCAGTGACATCCAACTACATTATCATTGCACGTTTCTAGTTGAGCAGGGTATAGAAGAGTTTGGGTGCTGGAAAACTCATCTGGTGAGTTTTATATTGCACCACCAGTACAGTTACACTGGTCATGCCCATGAGGACACATGTGGACCAGTAGAACACACACGCTAGAAAATACAAGTAAATAAAATTGGTCCCTCATCCCACAAAATTTGAAAACTCTGCTCCAGAGGTCTTACGATTCTCCAATTCTATGTTTAAATTTGTCATGGAAAAAAAGTTCTAGTTAACATTTGAAGTTAAGACTGACTTTCTATTCTTCATTGCCCTCTAACCTAGATCACTGTCCTATTTCTTCTGAGTTCAAGTCTTTGGTACTATACCATGGGTAGTAGCTCTTCACTTGGCAATGACTATGAAAAAATACTTATCCCTAAGAAACTCCCTAAATATGTTATTATAACTGTTTACTCTTAACGTCTACCAGGATTTCACAAAGAAAAGGGAATGTTTTCTTTAACATCATGTCCTACCATATATCTCCAACGTTAGCAATGATTTGTAGCCTCTGGGCCACTGGCTGTTGTAGAATCCCCAAATTTATGTTCAGGTACTGGAGTCTTTAATGAGTAAAGTGGAAACTGGGTGAGGTGAGATCCCCTGATAATCCAAGCTACTTGTATGCCTCAGCTATCAAGGAGGTCTACATAATTTAAAGATCATTGTTCTTTTTTAAATATGTTAAAAAAAAAGAAACAAAACAAGCGAAGTTCACTAATCTTGCGGACAACATCTCAGGGTTAAGCTATAAAGTTAACCAATTATCAGTAACCAACCTCTACCAAAATTACTATGTGCATTCAAGCAGTTGTACATGGAAGGAAAGGACAAAGAGAAAAAGAAAATAGGGCAAACAAACATTTTATGATTTTTACAATATAGGCTCAGTTACATGGTGACAAATTCCAGTTCTTCATCGAGCCAACAGGTGTCAGAAAAATATCCAAAATTTAGAAATAGGCAAAAGAGATTATTGGAAGTTTGTTCTGGGCAGTTTTGAATTTGACACTCTGTTAACTGCTTAATTTTTTATATTTGTAATTGTTGTAGGTACATGGGAGGTGTACATATTTATGGAGTATAGGGGATATTTTGAAACAGGCATACAATGTATTTTAATCACATCAGGGTAAATGAGGTATTCCTCACCTCATGCGTTTATGCTTTATGTTACAAACAATTCAATTATACTATTTTAGGCATTTGAACATGTACAATTAATTTATTATTTAAGATAGTCACCTGGTTGTGTTATCAAATAACAGATCTTATTCATTCCAACGATATCTTTGTGTACATTAACCACCCCCACTTCTCCCCACCTGCCCATTACCCTTGCCAGCTTCTGGTAACCATCATTCTACTCTCTATCTCGATGAGTTCAATTTTTTAATTGTTAGCTCCCTCAAATAAGTGGGAACACGCAGAGTTTGTCTTTCTGTGCCTGGCTTGCATATGTCACTTAGCATAATGACTTCCTGTTCCATTCATGTTGTTGCAAATGACAGGATCTCACTCTTTTTTATGACTGATTGACACTCCATTGTGTATATGTACCACATTTATTAATACAAAAAAAGATTCATCTGTTCATGGACATTTGGTTCCAAATACAAAATCCAAATAAATGTGTATACATACCACATTTATTAATACAAGAAAAGATTCATCTGTTCATGGACACTTGGGTTGCTTGCAAATGCAAGTATTGTGAACAGTGCTTCAAGAAACATGAGAGTGCACATATCTCTCCCGTATACTGATTTCCTTTCTTTTGGGTATAGACCCAGCAATAGGATTGTTGGAATATTTGGTAGCTCTATTTTTAGTTTTGAGTAACCTCCCTACCATTCTCCATAGTGCTTGTACTAATTTATATTTTCACTAACAGTATACAAGGGTTCCCTTTTCTCCACATCCTCACCAGCATTTATTATTGCCTGTCTTTTGAATAAAAATCATTTTAACTGAGGTGAGATGATCTCTCATTGTAGTTTTGATTTACATTTCTCTAAGGATCAGTGATATCATGCACCTTTTCATACACTTGTTTGCTGTTTATATGTCTTCGTCTAGCCAGGTCTTTTACCCATTTTTAAATTGGATTATTAGATTTTTTCCTATAGAATTGTTTGAGCTCCTTATGTATTCTGGTTATTAATCCCTCATCAGATGAATAGTTTGCAAATATTTTCTCCCATTCCATGGATTGCTTTAATGCTCCCATTCCTTATTGATTGATTGTTTTACTGTACAGAAGGTTTTTAACTTGGTGTGATCCTATTTGTCCATTTTTGCTTTGGTTGCCTGCTTGTAAGATTTTACTCAAGAAGTCTTCGCCTAGTCCAATGACCTGAAGTGTTTCCAGAATGTTTTCTTGTGGTAGTTTCATAGTTTAAGGTCTTAGATTTCAGTCTTTAACACATTTTGATTAGATTTTTGTATATGACAAGAGACAGGGGTCTAGTTTCATTCTTCTGCTTATGGATATCTAGTTTTCCCAGGACCATTCCGTTTAAGAAACCATCTTTCCCTATTGCATGTCCTTGGTTCCTTTGTCAAAAATGAGTTCACTGTAGATGTATGGATTTGTCTCTGGGCTCTCTATTCTGTTTCTTTTCTCTGTGTGTCTGTTTTTAATGCCAGTACCATCTTGTTTTTGTTACTATAGCTCTATAGTATAACTTGAAGTCAGGTAATGTGACTCCTCCAGTGTTATTCTTTTCGCTCTGGATAGCTTTGGCTATTCTGGGTCTTTTGTGGTTCCATATAAACTTTAGGATGATTTTTTGTATTTCTGTGAAGAATGCCATTGGTATTTTGATAAGAAATGCATTGACTCTGTAGATTGCTTTGGATAGTATGGGCATTTTATGGATTCTTCCAATCCATAAATATGGAATCCATTAATACAAAATATTTTTTAACTTATGGTTGCCTTCTTCAATTTCTTGCATCAATATTTCATAGTGTCCATTAGAGAGATCTTTCACTTCTTTGGTTAAGTTTATTCATAGGTATTTTATCTTATTTGTTGCTATTGTAAGTGGGATCATGTTTTCATTTCTTTTTCAGATTATTCACTGTTGGCATATAGAAGTGCCACTGATTTGTGTAGGTTGATTTTGTATCTTGCAACTTTATTGAATTTGTTTGTTAATACTAATAGTTTTTTGATGGAGTCTTTGGGTTTTTTCAAATAAAAGATTATATCACATGCAAATGAGGATAATTTGATTTCTTCCTTTCCAATTTGGATGCCTTTATGTTTTTCTTTTGTCTGATTGCTCCAGCTCTGACTTCCAGTACTGTGTTGAATAACAACGATAAAAGTGTTCATCTTCGTTTCCTTTAGAGGAAAATCTTTCAGTTTTTGCCCATTTAGTATGACAGTAGCTGTGGGTTTGTCATATGTGGCTTATCATGTTGAAGCACATTTCTCCTATACCTAGTTTTTTAAGGGTTTTTATCATGAAGCAATGTTGAATTTTTTCAAATGTTTTTCCACATCAATGAAAGTGATCACATAGGTTCGGTCCTTTGTTGATATGATGTACCACATTGATTAATTTGTGTATGTTGAACCATCCTTTCATCCTTCAGAAAAATACCACTTGGTCATGATGAATGATCTTTTTAATTTGTTGCTGAATTTAGTTTGCTAGTATTTTGTGGAGGATTTTTGCATCAACGTTAATCAAGGATAAAAGCCTGTAGGGTTTTTTTTTTTTTTTTTTTTTTTTTTTTGAGTGTGTCTTTGTCTGGTTTTGATGTCATGGTAATACTTGCCTCGTAGAATGAGTTAAGAAGTATTCCCTCTTCCTCTAATTTTTCAGCATATTCCGAGTAGGATTGGTAATAGTTCTTCTTTAAATGTTTAGTAAAACTCAGCAGTAAAGTCATAGAGTCCTGGGCTTTTCTTTGCTGGGATAATTTTTATTATGGCTTTGATCTCATTACTTGTTATTTCACTGTTCAGGTTTTGGATTTTTTCATGGTTCCATCTTTGTAATTTATTTGTTTCTAGGAATTTATTCATTTCTCCCGTGTTTTCCAATTTTTGACATATAGTTGTTCTTAGTAGCCTCTCATGATTGTTTGAACTTTTGCAGTATCTATTGTCATGTCTCCATTTTAATCAATTTATTTATTATAGTCTTATCTCTTTTTCTTAGTTGGCTAAAGGTTTGTCCATCTTGCTAGGCTCTTAAGACAAACTTTTCCTTTTACTGGTCTTTTATATTGCTTTCTTCATTTCAATATCATTTATTTCTGCTCTGCTCTTTATTATTACTTTTCTTCTACTAATTTTGAGTTTGGTTTATTCTTGCCTTTCTAGTTCTTTAAGATGTATCATTAAATTATTTATTTGATGTTTTTCTTCTTTTTTGATGAAGGTGCTTACAGCTCCATACTGCCCTCTTAGTATGACTTTTGCTGCATCCCACAGGTTTTGGTATGTCATGTTTCTCTTATCATTTGTCTCAAGAAATTTTACAGTTTCCTTATAACTTCTTCATTGACCCACTGTCATTCTGAAGCATGTAGTTTAATTTCCATATGTTTGTATACTTAACAAAATTTCTCCTGTTATTGATTCCTGCTTTATTCCATTGTAGCCAGAGAAGATACTTAATATTATTTATTTATTTTTGAATATTTTAAGACTTGTTTTGTTTTCTAATATATGGTCTTTCTTTGAGAATGAGCCATGTGCTGAGGTGAAAAATACTGTGTATTCTGAAGCCATTGGGTGAATTATATCTATTAGGTTCATTTGGTCTATAGTGCAGAGTAAGTCCAATGTTTCTTTGTTGATTTTCTGTCAGAAGCTCTGTCAAATGCTGAAAGTGGGGTGTGGAAGACTCATTATTATTTTATTGGGGTCTATCTCTCTCTTTAGCTCTTTAGCATTTCCTTTATATATCCATATGCCCTGGTGTTGGGTGTATACATATTTAAAATTGTTATTTCCTCTTTCTGAATTAAATCCTGTATCGTTATATAATAATCTTTCTTGGCTTTCTTTATACTTTTGTCTTGAAATTTATTTTTGTCTGATATAAGTATAGCTACTCCTGCTCTTTTTTGGTTTCCCATTGCATGGAATATCTTTTACCATCCCTTTATTTTCAGGCTATGCGTGTCTTTACAGGTGAAGTGTTGTTCTTATAGGCAACGGATCACTGGGTCTGTTTTTTTCCCCCATTCAGCCACTCTATATCTTTCAATTGAAGAATTTAGTCCACTTACATTTAATGTCATTGTTGATAGGTAAGGACTCATCCCTTACTCCTACCATTTTGTTATTTGTTTTTTGGTTGTTTTGTGGTCTTCTTTTCTTTCTTTCCTTCCTTCCTGTCTTCCTTTTAGAGAACGTAATATTTTTCTGATGATATGTTTTAATTTTTTGCTTTTTGGTTTTTCTGTATCCATTGTATGTTTTTAGATTTGACGTCACCATAAGTATTGCAGATAATATAGCCCATTATTTCAAACAGATGACAACTCAATACTGATTGCATAAACAAACAACTAACAAGCAAAAAGAAAACTAATAGAAAATCTACACTTTAACATAGTCTCCCTGCATTTTAACTTTTTGTTGTTTCTATTTATGTCTTTTTGTACTGTCTACGTCTTGAGAAGTTGTTGTAGTTATTAGTTTTGATTAGTTCATCTTTTTGTCTTTCTACATAAGATATGAGTAGTTTACATAATTAATTACAGGTTAGAATAGTCTGTGTTTTTCTGTGTGCTTACTATTACCAGTAAATTTTTAATCTTCAGATGATCTCTTATTGCTCATTAACATCCTTTTTTTTCATATTGAAGAAATCCATTTAGCATTTCTTGTAGAACTGGTATTGATGAAATCCCTCAGCTTTTGTTTGTGTGGGAAAATATTTATCCTTCATGTTTGAAGGATATTTACACTGGATATACTATTCTCGGATAAAAGTTCTTTTTCCTCCAACACTTTAAATATGTGATGCCACTGTCCCCTTTCCTGTAAAATTTTCACTAAAAAGTCTGTGCCAGGAATATTGGAACTTGATTTTATGTTGTTTCTTTTCTCCTGCTGCTTTTAGGAATTTTTCTTTAACCTTGACCTTTGGAAGTTTGATAATTAAATGCCGTGAGATAGTTTTCTTTGAGTTACATCTGCTTGGGGTTCTATAAGCTTCTTGAACTTGAATATTGGTATCTTTCTCTAGGTTTAGGAAGTTCTGTTATTATCTCTTTGAATAAACTTTCCAGCCTTATTTCTTTCTCTTTATCTCCTCTTTAAGGCCAATAACTCTTACATTTGTGTGTGTGTGTGTGTGTGTGTGTGTGTGCGCGCGCGCGCGCAGAGCTAGCTGAGGTTTTATTTTGGGGAAAAAATTGTCTTGTAGCTGCAGTCATGGGCAAAGGGGGTACTACAGGCAGTAAACTGCCCCTGAAGGTGGGCTGAAGGCTAGAGCTGAACCTCAGGTGGGTCTTGCATTCCCCTGCACAGCTGCCTCCCCCGTGGGCTCTGGGACAGCCACAGTATGGGTAGCCTGGGAGGGGCTGCCATGGCTGTTCACTTTGGCAGGACATCAGAGGACTTGGACACCAGCTTTCCATTGTGGGTCTTGATCCTCTTCATAACCATGGCCCTGATGGAGCAGGTGCAGCTGAAGGAGGTGGAGCCCATGCCGGAGCCAAAGCTGAAGCCCAGGCCATAGTTGAGGCTGGGGCTTGTGAGGTCCCCATAAGCTGAGCTCAGCCCACCTGCATAGCCACCAGTGGTCTTCATATGGATACTCATGTTCTGCATGTTCTGCATCCCTGACTCCAGCCAGCTCTCCACGCCCTCCAGCAGCTTCCTGTAGGTGGCAATCTCAATGTCCAGAGCCAGCTTGATTTCATCAGCTCCTGGCACTCATGCAGCTGCTGCACCATGTCCTGCTTGGCCCACTGCAGGCGGTCCCCAGATCATACAGCTTGGTGTTGGCATTCTTAACCGTCAGCTCCCCATGCTGCTCAGGATCTGTGGTGGCCTCTGGGGAAGCCCTCTGGCCTTTGAAGCCCTCTGTGTCAGGCTGGAGTCAGCTGATGTTCCAGTTCATCTCAGAGATCTCCATCTTTGTATGATGCAGGTCATCCCCATGCTTCCCAGCAAGCATCTGCAGCTCCTCATACTTGATCTGGTACATGCTCTCAGCCTTGGCCTGGCTGCGGTTGGCGATCTCTTCATACTGGGCCTTGACCTGGGCGATGATGCTGTCCATGTCCAGGGAGCAGCTGTTGTCCATGAGCAAAACCACAGATGTGTCCAAGATCTGGGACAGCTCCTGGATCTCCTCTTCATACAGCTGCCTGTATGATCTCGTCAGTCAGCCCTTCCAGGCAAGACTCCAGCTCTACCTTGTTCACATAAGCATCACCTACATCCTTCTTGATGAGGACAAATTCATTCTCCATCTCTGTACGCTTATTGATCTTATCCTTATATTTGTTCTTGAAGCCCTCCACTAGCCCCTGCATGCTGCCAAGCTCTGCCTCCAGCTTCAGCTTCTCCTGGTCCAGTCTCCAGCTGCCACTGAAGGTTGTGATGTAGCTCTCGAACATGCTATCCATGTTACTCAAAGTCATATTCTCCTGCTGCAGAAGGCTCCACTTGGTCTCCAGCCTCTTATTCTGCTGCTCCAGGAACCATACCTTGTCAATGAAGGAGGCAAACTTGTTGTTGAGAGTCTTGATCTGCTCCTTCTCCTGGGTGCACATGGCCTGGATGTTGGGTTAAGGGGGCTCAGCAGTCTCTGGTTGACTGTGACAGCTGTGATGCCTCCCATTGTGCTGGTCCCACCACAGCCTCCACCCAGGCCACCCCAGAAGCTGCTGCTGCCCACTCGAGAGAAGCTCGAGAAGCTGATGTGGACATCGGGCCCACTTGTGTAGGAGTGGCTGCTGAAGGTCCATGGGCCAGAGGTGAACACCTTGTAGGACTTCTGGGTTACCCTGGTGGACACAGTGGAGGCAGGAGTGGAGGCAGGTGGCCTGAATGCAGTGGAGATACAAGGAGGAATGGAGAAGTTGCTTCTCACGGCTATTTTCTAGATCTTGTAGTAATGCTTCATTGGTTTTTATTCTTTTTTCTTTTATCTCTTCTGACTGTATTTTCAAATAGCCTATCTTCAAGCTCATTAATTCTTTCTGCTGCTCTATCAATCCTGCTATTAAGAGACTCTGACGAATTAGGTAATCAGTTGCATTTATTAACTCCAGAATTTCTGGTTGATTGATTCTTTCTATTATTTCAGTTTCTTTGTTAAATTTATCTGATAGGATTCTGAATTCCTTCTCTGTGTTATCGTGAACGTACTTGAGTTTCTTCAAAACAGCTATTTTGAATTCCCTGTGTAAAAGGTCACCCTGTCTCTCTAGGATTGGTCCTTGGTGCCTTATTTAGTTTGATGAGGTCATGTTTTCTTGAATGGTCTTGTTGCTTGTAGATGTTCATCAATGTCTGAGCATTGACAAGTTAGGTATTTATTGTAACCTTTGCAGCCTAGGCTTGTTTGTACCCATCCATCTTGGAAAGGCTTTCCACATATCTGAAAGGACTTGGTGTTGAATCTAAGTTTTTGCTCACTGCAGTCATATCTGCATTAGAAGGTACCCCAAGCCCAGTAATATTATGGTTCTTTCAGACTCATAGATGTACCACATTGGTGGTCTTGGGTAAGGTCTGAAGAATTATCCGGATTACCAGGCAGACTCTTGTTATCTTCCCTTACTTTCTTCCTAATAAATGGAGCCTCTCTCCCTCTCTCTGTCTTTCTCTCTCTCTCTGTCTCTGTCTCTCTCTCTCTGTCTCTCTTTCTCTCTCTCTCTCTGCCTCTCTGCTGAGCTGCTTGGTGCTGGGTCAGATGTGACATAAAAACCTCTGTGACCACCATACTGAGACTGTGCAGCGTCAAACCTGAAGTCAGCACATTAACGGGTCTTCCCCCAAACCCACTGTAACTACTGCTTGGTTACTGCTTATATTTTTTCAATACCTTAGGACTCTGCAGTCAGCAGATGGGAAGGATATCCAGACTTTTGTCCTTTCTTTTGGGGAAGCAAGTTCCCCCAGGCCCAAGGATAGTCCAGAGATGTTGTCCAGGAGCCAGGGCCTGGAGTCAGAAACCTTACAGATCTACCTGCAACAGCTAAGCTGGCACTGAAACCATCAGACCAAGTTCTTCCCACTATTCCTTCCGCTTTCCCCAGGGAAAATATTCTCCTCATATACACCACCACCACAGGCCCACAGGGACTTTTGCCAGAGTACCATGATGTTCACTTAAAGCCCAGGGGCTCTTTAGTTAGCTTTTGGTGAATGCTTTCAGGCCTGGGACTCACCCTTCAGGACAGTAGGCTTCCCTCTGGCCCACGGTGGGTCCAGAGGTGCCATCGAAAAGCCAAAGTCTGAAATCAGGTACTCTAATAGCCTGCTTGGTACTCTTTCTCACTGTGGCTGAGCTGGTACCTAAGCTCAAAAGAAAGTCTCCTTTGCTCTTCTTTCTGCTTTTCTTAAGCAGAAGGTTCTTTGCTTATAGCCACCACAGCGGTGAATGTGCTGGGTCACGCCTGAAGCTAGCACATCTCAGAATCTCACCCAAGGCCTGTAGCATGTACTATCCGGTGATACCACTGCTGAAAATTCAGAGCCAATGACCTTTTGAAGAGCAGGTAATGAATCTTGCCAGGACTATATCCTTCTCTTCAAGGCAGCAAGTTCCCCTCTGACCCAGGGTGCATCTGGAAATGTCATTTGGGATCTAGGGCCTGGAATGGGGACTTTGTGACTCTGCCTGGTGTCTTATCCTACTGTGGCTGGGCTGGTATCCAAGTTGCAAGACAAAGGCTTTACTCTTCCCTCGCCTCGCCTCAGGCAGAAGGAAGGGATCTCTTCTGGGGCAGTGAGCTGCGCTGCCTGGGGCTGGGGAGGGGCACCACAAGCACTGCCTTAGCCGCCCTGGCTGGTGTCTCAGTAGGCTGCATGCCTCCCAAGTCCACTAGTTCCAAGTCCAGTTCAGCACTAGGACTTGCCTCGTAATTGTAGTCCTGGTGGCCTAGACTGCCTTTTGAGTTTATTTAATACACCACAGTACTTTAGTCCACAGTTGGGAGGCTTGCTGAAATTCAAGTTTTGACCACTGAAATGTGCAATTCCCCTCTGGCTAGGGCTGGTCTAAATGTTCACTACATGGATGCTAGCTGAGTTTTGCCCGGTGTTGGGAGCACTGAGTCCTAGTATAAAGTCCCACAATCACTGTACTCTCCCTCCCCCAAGCACACAGATTTCTTCTCCACATCACATGGCCAGCAGCTGCCATGGAGTGGGGAGGGTGGTGTCAGCAATTTAAGACTGTCTTTCCTACGCTCTTCAGTGCTCTTTTGGCAACATGAAGTTGAAGCCTGGTATTGTGATCACTCACCTGATTTTTGGGTCTTATGAAGGTGCTTCTTTATGTAGATGGTTGTTAAATTTGGTGTTCCTGCAGGGGGGATAATTGGTGGAGGTTTCTATTCAGCCATCTTGCTCTGCCTCTAACTGCCTATTTTATCACTACTTAAGGATAGAGATCGATGTGTAATGGTTTTCCAGTACAAATGCAAACACTTTCTTTTAGGAGAACCAACAAAATCTCAAAGATTTATTGCCCTGTAAGACATTACCCAGATTAACCAGTTTTAGATCAGCACCTTACCCCCTTGAATACATATTTATTTTATATTTATATGAGTCCTGATTTTACCTTTTTGAGTATTATGCTTTAATATAATACAGTTAATATAAATGTGCTTTTTTATGTAGGTAATTTAAATTAGGCTTCTTTAACTTAGAATTTAAAATCACAACACATAGAAAGTTACTCATTTCTTCCAATTTTAAATTTGTCCACATGAGCAGGGATCTTATTTGCAAGTTGCCAAATAAACTAAAATATATGCTAAATAATACATTTTTACAGAATAAAGGAACACAAAAACTGAACTTTTTACATGTGAAGAAAATGTTCAATTCATAGATATAATTTTACTTTTAATTTTGTTAAGTGCATATATATGAAAGCATTGGCAAAATGAGCATTTGGAGAACTATTTCTATATCATATTACTAATACTGGTCAATGATGTGAGGTGTTATTGAAGTATTTTTAACTGATAAGGCAGTCCTCATCTTTATTCTGTCTTAAGATCACAACAAAACATCTCAGGGGTGTTAAAGTGGAGAAAAATCTGTATGTTAGAATTGATGAAATATGGCATAACACTTGTCAGAGAAAGATAAGCATCATAGGAAAGATACAACCAAAGCTTTTCGAGTGCCAAAATGAGAAAGATTATTTTTGTCAGGGTGATCAGGAAGAAATTTCTGAGGATAGTGGTAGCTATGGTGGGCTTTGATAAATTTGAATTTGACAATCTCAGCTCATCTATCAACATGACATATCATTAGAGAAAATAGCAAGAACAAAGCATGCCTAGGAAATAGCAAGTACACAGGGAAAAACCTAGAGGATGTGAAGGGATTGTTAGGGACTGAAATGTGTTTCCCCAAAATTCATATGGACATTGTATTTAGAGATAGGACCTTTAAGAAAATAATCAAGGTTAAATAAGGTCACAAGAGCAGGGTCCTAATCTAATAGGACTGCTGTCCTTACAAGGAGAGGAAGAAACACAGGAGATCTTTCTCCAGGAACATAGAGGGGAAAAAGGCCATGTGAGAAAACCGTGAAAAGGTAACTATCTGCAAGTCAGATGAGAGGTCTCAGCAGAAACCTATTCCAATGGCACCTCAATCTTAAACATCTAGCTTCCAAACGTACAAAAGAATAAATGTCTGTTGTTTAACCCAACCAGTCTGTGGTATTTTGTTATGTCAGCCTGAGCTAAGACAGAAATGTAGGAGGATGTAATAACAATAACAATACATACTACTCAGTGAATATATTATTTGCTAACATACACGTTGCTTTGGTATAGCATCTCTATTTTTAAGAACCCGTACATGTTAAGTTTTACCTTATAGGCGAGAATATAAAGAAAGAAGATTTGGCAACTTGACCTCAATCACATAACTCATAAATAGTATAACAGAATTCCAAACTGATTTTAGCACATGCAAGGGCGTTCTGGGCTGGCTTGTATAAAATATTGAGTGCTGATTATGCAGCTCTCTTCTCAAAGGAGCATGTTTGAAATCAGCCATGGATGAAGTATTCACACTTGAGAAATTGGCAAACACTAAATATCAGAATATTTTTTCAAATAGCTGGTTGTTAAACATTCACCATCACACCAGTGACGACAATACATTACCTCCTGCATAAACGAAAAGAAAAAAATCTGGAGAGACAGGTTGAAGGTATTTTGCAAAGGGTTTAAATGTTGGCTAAATGTGTTTATTGTTACAGTAGAACAGCATTAATTTATCAAAGTTCAGTTCATTGCCAAAATATGATAGAATTATACTGAAGATTATAGTTAATAAGCACTTTTTTATTGCCTGTTAACAAAAGAGAATGAGTAATGGCTTACGTTCTCTGCCAAAACAAAGCAAGCCGTTGTGGAGTTTCCCAAATTTAGTGCCTTTTTGTAAGCTATTGTCTTACTCTAATTTAGTCGCTGCCTTTATGTGGCATTCTGGAGAAATGTTATAAACTGAAATGGCTGGCAAAGCAGGTAGAAAATATAGTACTAGAGGGACATCAAAAACTCCTAGAAAAATTGTCACATTGGGTGTTAAAATGCAAATTTTATGAATGTTAAGGGCAGGTGAATGCTCCAGGAATTAGTGGAAAAAACAGATGGCGACAATAGCTTATTAGGCATTGCTACACATTGTTTTATAAAGAACATCATAAAAAAAATACTAGAGTCTGAGCAGAAGTAAATAACAAGGCATGAATGGTGGTTGGAAGAAACTACGGCTGATGGCCAAATCTCAAACTCTAAGGAGTTAATGAGGAGGAAATATTAACTGTTTATCTGCACATATCCACAAGGTCTATGCTCTAAAAGACACTATGTACCTCATTGTAAAGATCATACCCACCTTTAATGAACATCATTTGCCTGTGGTTTTAATGTTGCATGATGGCTAAGCATATGTATAATGGAACAAACATCAAACTGACCTCAAAATGTATCTTATAACACCAAATGATTTAAGAAAATAAAGCAATATCTATAAAACCTTAAAAGAAAAAAATCAGTGCCCAATCATACACCATCAAGTTGTAAATCATCTAGGGTTGTGATGCAGGCCAGGTGCGGTGGCTCATGCCTGTAATCCCAGCACTTTGGGAAGCTGAGGAAGGTGGATCACGAGGTCAAGAGATTGAGACCATCTTGGCTAACATGGTGAAATCCCAACTCTCCTAAAAATACAAAAGTTATCTGGGCGTGGTGGCACACGCCTGTAGTCTCAGCTACTCAGGAGGCTGAGGTAGGAGAATCTCTTGAATCTGGGAGGCAGAGGTTGTAGTGGGGCCGAGATCGCGCCACTGCACTCTGGCCTGGTGACAGAACAAGACTCTGTCTCAAAAAAAAAGAAAGAAAGAAAAGAAAAGAAAAAAATGCAAAGATAAAGTTCATGTTAATGATTAATTGGAAAAAAGGTCTGCTAAAAACAGTAGTAAACACTAAACACTTAAAATAAAAATCAGGTATCTATTATCCAGGTTATTATTACTGAAAAGGATTGACTTTGAGCATTAAACCAAATAAACATATAGATCTAACTAATTCTTTATAAATTTGCATGCAAATTTAAATATTACAGAAAATCAGATAAAGATTAAATCTTGAGTTAAATTAATGAAAGCATTTAAATAATTTTAATTGGGGATAGTTAAGTTTGGGTAGTTAGTTTCTGTCATTCCAAAAGATGACACAAAAATATTATATTCCTAATATTTCATATAGGAGTTTCAAAATTATTGTTTTACTTTTACATTTATATAAAAAATGAGAACATGTTTTTAAAGCTTTTTAAATAAATATTACAACATTATGACAAAGCAGAAAAGGACTCCTACAGTTTATTATTAAGAAATAATCCTATATGCTGATAATAAAATTCATTTAGTTCTATATTAGACATTAGAAGCTTGAAAATGACTCCTTAAACACAGGGGCAATGGTGACATAAGTATATTTTTCCACAAAAAACCTTTAGTATTCATTAAAAGTAATGGTGAGAAATAATTTATAATAATATGAGAAAATACTTAAATGCTTGGATAGAAAATTCATGTGTATAGTAATCTATATGTGCACACACATACAACATCCGAAGTACATAAAAGTCAGCTACTTACACTCTGTAAAATATATGTTCAAATGAATATATAAAAATTCCTCTTGTTTGTATAACTGTTACAGAATTCTAGGTAATGTTTCTTTCCTTTAGCACACCTGCACACACCCACACACACACATATGCACACTCACGTAAAACACACAAATACATGTAATCATATAGAGTTGATTCCTGTCATCTCATGGTAATTATGTTCTTCTATAAAATTACCATCAACACTGAATTACTGAATACTGTGTTACTGGTCCTGGGTAAAATACAGGGTTAGGTTCTTTTAAGCCTCTGGTCATAACATTTTCATAAACCACTCAATATATAACCCTGTTTTATGTGTATTTCTATTAAAAGACAGTATTTAATATATATTTCTTACAAATAATTATATGCAGTATTTCTTCATAATAAAACACTAGCCACAAAGGGTTTATCATTTTACTGACTCTGGTTATGTGACTATAAATTTCTTTGGCTTTTAGCCTCACAATAGTGATGTTTAATACACCTTTTTTATTGATTGTTATCCCATGATGACACAAATTTACCCATTTTCTATTTTTTTTCTGTAGCTTCATTAAACACTTATAGGTGTCACTTTAGCACTTTCTGTAGAAGCTTCACCTATAAATCAATGAATTTCTTCTTCCCTTTCCTGGATATACTGTATTGTGGATTCATCGACGTTGAATGCAAGGTCAACAGCACTATAACTCATACCCAAACGAAGCTTATCTAACACACATATTTTCTCCTTCTTATGACACATTAAGCCTTCTCGTACTTAGGGACACTAGGCTGCAGTCCTATACTTAGAAGTCATTTTAAACCAAAAAGCACAAACAATCTTTAAAGAACAGCACTAAATGAACCACAAAATGGGCACTTCTTATGGTATACAGTTGAAACAAGAAGGCAAAACATCACCTTGCTTGACCTCAGCTGGGAATGTGCATAAGTTGGGTGGCTCAAAGTTTTTGCTGCTCTGTACATAGTCACAATTGACACTGAATGACCATTAAAGCACCAGGAGTATTGACTGTGGGGTTACAAAGACATTTTAGTGAGCATGCAAATTCACAAATATGCAACTTGAGAACGCATCAAATGTGTATATATATGTATTTGTATGGTTGTATACATATTTATGGCATAGTTTTTTGTATTTATATGTTTTCATATCTTGAAAATATAAGTTAATTAGCCAAGAAACAGAATTAATAATTTTTCTATGAAAGTCTTCCATTTTCTTGTAAATGAAGAAAGAAAACTGACTCCTAATAACAACAAAAATAGTAAATGCATTAAAATTCTTCTGATGGAAATTCCTAATGTTTAAATAACTATTATTTTTCCTTAATAACATATTTAATTGATTAATTCTAAACAAAATTATAAATAATTTATTTGAAAAGTATTTAAAATATTTTAAAGATATCTGGAAAAATATGTAAGAAAGAACCAAGCCATAATTTCAAAAGAGGAGAATTGAGGCAGAATTTCCTGGTAAATGTGAGAACAAATTTTAATCTAAAGAAGAGTAATAGAGAAAATGGAGCATAATATGTAAACCAGGAACATGCCTATTATATATAAGCACTTACATAATATGTAAACCAGGATCATGCCTATTATATATAAGCCTATTATATATAAGGTGTGATGACGAGACATCACACCTTAGCAAAAGAAAAGAAAGTCAGTCAATACATAGTGTTAGGTTAATTGGGATTCTTATTAGTTAATATGTATGTGTGTGTGTTTTCATGTAATTTTAGAGTTTCATGTCACATTCTGTTTCAATATTAATTACCAATATTCTCAGAAGTAAATGTTTCATTTAGAACAAGTCACTTAAACCCTCTGCATCTTGGATCCTTCATTTGTGAAATGAGGTGGTCAATCTATCATTCTGTAATGTGATTGAAAACCTTATACTCAATCGTGTCCTGGAGCAGGCTCACAGGTTCATGAAAGCTAACTGTGCACCTCTCTTTCGAATTCCAATTTTAGTGACAGCTAGTTGATAGCTTAACACTAGTTATTGTGGGAGTGTTTACACCAGGAAAATTGGCAAATGCTACAAACCAGTCCTCTTCCCCTTGAGAAAATCAGGCTTAAATACCAACTCACCACGGCTTGTACCTTTATAGATGATATCTGACTTACAAAATGTTTGTCAATTCAACATAATTTCTAATAAGTAAGAATTTCAAATAGTGAGAAGAAAAAGTTTGTGGAAAATAAGAATCTGTGAATTTTTATCTGCTATAAATAGAAAGTTAGAGATAGAGAATAATACGGAAAGATATTTGGAATATAAAACGCCAGATGTTGCCAGGTCAGGCATATGAATGATTCATGGTAGCGACACTCAGCTCTGACTACACATTAGAATCACTAGAGGTACCTGCTACCTGTTCCTCACTGAGGCTTATGATTTCATTGGGTGGAAATGAGGTCCAGGAATCAGTGTTGTTTAACGTTTCTGAAGTAATTCTACAGTACAGATTGTCTTACGGTAGTGTAAACCAAAAATAAAGTGTTACTGCCCACCCCTCAACCATCTTAACAGACTGGACCTTCGTCTCAGTCAAGGGCATTCCAAAGTTAACCTGAAAAATTAGTTCAGGCTTTGATGGGAAGGGGGAGCTGGATATACCTCATTATACGCTCTTCTCTTTTGGAATTGCTGACAGAACAGACTCTTTAAGTCTGATAATAAACACTTACAACCTATTCTCTGTGAATCCTGCTACCATGAGGCTTCATCTGCATGACAAAACCCTGGTCTCCATAATCCCTTATGGTAACCTAGACGTGACTTTCTATTGATAATAACTCTTCCAACCAATTGTCAATCAGAAAATTTTTGAATCTGCCTATGACTTGGAAGCCCTGGCTTCCAGTTGTCCTGCCTTTCTGAACCATACCCAGGTACATCTTACATGTATTGATTGTTGTCTTTTGTCTCCCTAATATGTAGAAACCCAAGTTGCAACCCAACCACCTTGGGCACATGTTCTCAGGATCTTGTGAGGGCTATGTAATGGACCATTAATCAGGCTTTGGCTCAGAATAAATATCTTCAAGTATTTTACAGTGTTTGACTCTTTTTATCAACAGTAGGCATGTTCTCTAACTATATAAGAGAACAGCTTCACCTTTCAAGTTTCACCTTTCAGGTTTCCATTTGTGCTGAGATATGCTTGAGTATAATATTTTGTTTAGTTTTAAAAGTTACACTTAAAAATTTGTCATTATACCTCTGAACTTTACGGATGGACAAGGAAGAATGGTAAAGGGGGAAGCTTAGTGCTTTCTTTAGCTATAAAAAAATCCATTTATTAGACTAGCAAATTAACCTATGAATAGAGTGGCCATGCCTCTAAGGATAGTTGATAATAGTTTCCAAGTCAGCAGAGGGGAAAATTGGAAATGAGAAAAAATTCCTCAGCAATCCATTCGAAAACAAGAAAGAAGAAAAGTGAAAGATGTGTAGAAATAGCAACAGTTTCAAAAATACTAAGATGGGAGAAAAAATAGAAAATATACCATCAATTACTATTACTATAAATGAATAAAACATGATAGTTAAAAGATAAGCAAGTCGGCAGGGTGCAGTGGCTCACGCCTGTAATCCCAGCACTTTGGGAGGCTAAGGCGGGTGGATCGCCTGAGGTCAGGAGTTCGAGACCAGCCTGGCCAACATGGTGAAACCACATCCCTACCCAAAATACAAAAATTAGCCCGGCATGGTGGCACGTGCCTGTAATCCCAGCCCCTCCAGAGGCTGAGGCAAAAGAATCACTTGAATCCCGGAGGCAGAGATTGCAGTGAGCCGAGATTACACCCTTACACTCCAGCCTGGGCAAAAGAGCAAGCCTCCATCTAAAAAAAAAAATAATAATAAGTAATTTATACTGAGTTAAACAATATTCCAGTTATATGTTACTGATGAGAGGTACATCAGAAACATAAGAGAAAGTTTCAGTCATTCATTTGTTCTTTCATGTTTCAACAAATAAATTTTTACAGAGTGCCTTTTTGTGTGTGTGCTGGCTAATATTCCTCATTCCAGCAGTACCCTGCCTTCTTGGAGCTTCTGTTCTTAGAAAGTGGGGCTGGGGTCCAGGGGATCCACAGATAATAAACAGGATAATCATGATCTATAGAGTATGAGTAGAGATTAGTGCTGTATATTAGTTCTATAGACTCCTAAAGCAGAAGTCTATAGGAAATTTGTAGAGTGCAATTTTAAATAGAATGATCAGGGAAGCACGACTGAGAAGATAAAATTTGAATAAAGACTGAATGCGAGAAGGGTCCAGCAGCATGAATAGTCCAAGCCAGAGCACTGCAGATAGAGGAACTGCCCTGCCTGGGAGACCACCCGGATGTTCAAGGACTAACGAGGAAGGCTGAGTGAGCAAAGGAGGAGTAGAAATTAGGGCAGGAAGGTCATGGACAGATTGGCAAGAGCTTTTTGAGCCATTGCAAAGACTTCAGCTTATATTCTAAGTAAAAGTATAAGCCATGGAAGTGTTTTGAGCAGTGGATGGGCCTGGCTTACAGTTTCAAACTCTCCAACAGCCCTGTTGAGAATAAAGAGAGACTGACCAGTTAGGAGACTGTAGCGTTACTCTATGGGATGGAGGATGATGACTTATACCAAGAGGTACTGGAAGGGAGAGCCTACAGGATTTTCTGACAATTTTATGAGAGCAACAAGGAATCAGAGATGACTCTAGTATTTTGGCCTGAGTAGGTGGAAGCATGAAGTCACTAATAACCGAGATGAGAAAGTTTTCCGGAGCTGCGGGTAGGAGTGGGTGAATGTGGGATTTTGAGGTTACGTCACGGGTGACGTTGACAAAAACAGTTTGAAAGAAGAGGTAAAGATTAAGGAAGCATGTAGCAAATTTGAAGAACCTAGGAGGGGAGGAATTAGAGTGAATTTGTCCAACACAGTTTTGCTGTTTAGAAAATAGTTTTACTGTAAAGAAAAATAATGAGATAATAGTTTGAGAGCAAAGAATTGTCAAGACATTTTATTCACGATATATGTAAAAGAATATTTGGTTACTGATGAGAAAAACCTCAGGTAGGGAAATATTTTTGTTGGAGAAGGAAACAAAATTCTTGGTAAGTACAGGCAGATGTGCTATAAAGCTAATGAAGTTCGAGCTTCAGGGGTCCTCACTTTCACGGGCTACTCCCAAGGCCGTAAAACGTACCCAAGCAATAGGTTGATATTGTCACATGTTTTCTTGTAAAATTTTCAAATGCAAGGAAATCTTAACACAAATTTTTGATGGCTGATGTGAAACCTCAGTTCTTGTCTTCTTAATTTAAAGGATTTAAAGAAGAGACACAGCAAAAGAAGTGCAAGATAAAGTAATTTATTTAAAAAAAAATTTTAAGTAAGTGCAGAATAGACAGCATACCCTGTGTACATGGAGAGAGAGAATTCAGAGCAAGCTGCTCATAAAGGTGAGACAGCAAAGACGGGCAAAGAGAGCCAATCTTTTTTTCTTTTTTTTTTTTCTTAGACGGAGTCTCACTCTGTCGCCAGGCAGGAGTGCAGTGGCACGATCTCAGCTCACCGCAACCTCTGCCTCCAGGTTTCAAGCAACTCCTCTGCCTCAGCCTCCCGAATAGCTGGGACTACAGGCACGTGCCACCACGCCCGGCTAATTTTTGTATTTTTAGTAGACACGTGGTTTCACCATATTGACCAGGCTGGTCTTGAACTCCTGACCTCGTGATCCTCCCACCTCAGCCTCCCAAAGTGCTGGGATTACAGGTGTGAGCCACTGCATCTGGCCAGGAAACAATCTTTATGTGAGTCTTATGGGATTATCCATAAGGAGGTGGAAAGAGGTGTTATAGTAAGCATGTTCTGGGTGGTCCTCTGGGTACACACGTACAGTAGCTGTACATGCTTGTTCATACCTCATGTCTCATTAGCATTTTACATCTTCATCCAGAGGTGTTTTTCACCATTAAAAAGAGAGAAGAGTCACTCTGAGGACAGGTAAAATCAAAGTGCATGTGCTCTCTACAGGGGAAATTCCCTACGGAAGACAGGGAGCTTGAATGAGCTCAATTACAATGCGAATTCTTAGGTCTATTGTGTTGGCTGTGTGGTCACCACGGTTGCTGCATGCTGAGAACTCAGTTACTTCCTTGACTACCTATCCTGCCGCAAAATGATTAGGACTAGTATTTCTTCCCACTTCAGCTTTCCATCCACTCATGTTAGGTGGTGCCAGAGTGGTCACCAGCATTTTGGCAGATTAGGCTAGGGGTAGATATCACTAGGGAATGCAATCGATTTGAGTTGAGCGAGATATGTTTTTGTAGTTGCCAGTCACTGCTGCATGATTCCATGTGCAATGTCTTCCAGCAATCCTATCTCTTACCACAGTGCTGACTCACCTGGCATCCTGGCAGGGCCAGAGGCTACATCTCAATATGAAAGTGACCTGCCCTGCCCAGTACCTGAATTATGTTAGTAATGGATGAGGCAAAAGTTTACAATGTGTGGAATCAGAAGCTAGTCTTTGGGAAAGTCTTCAAATTATCAAATACCAAAAATTGGAGGTAGAGAATTTGCTTTTCATTGATAACTAGTCACAACACAAGTATTCTGTCTGGGATATACATGACAATATAGTCTGTAAAATTATGATTGTACCAATGAAATCATTTTTTATATATTCCTCTATTAAAGCAAGGTAAGTTATTTCTGACATCAAAGAAGCCAAATTGCTTTAATATTTTTAATCTTATAAAAATCAATAATTAAGTAGATACTTTTTAATGGAATGAATGTATAAACTCAGCTTACTTGATAACCAAATTTATAAGAAGAAATAAATCATATGAACACATTGAAAAAAAATTGTTTCTTGATAGTTTACCACAAAATAATGACATTGATAAAGAAATATGCAACTTACAATGATACCATAACAAATTGGTTACTGTCATCCACTAAAAGAATACAGGTGTTTAAAAGTTGTTACTCACAAGAGTAAAATTTTATAACTCATATGTGAAAAAAACTAATATTGTCTCAAATTGACAACAGTCTTTAAAAATATACATGACATTACCAATATTCAAGTTGAAATTAAATTCTCTAAAATATTAACAATAAATTCAAAATCAATAATACTAAAAGAATGGCTGGATTACCATTCTATTCCACTCTAATCTATTTAAATTATTCTAAAATTTATTCTTGTCATATACAAAGGCAAACAAGTATGCAACAAAATATAGAAGAAAAAATGCATTATAGAAACATACGAGACTGTTAACAAAAATATCTTTTTCTTAATTTAAATATCTTTTTCTTAATTTAAATATTCTTATAGAATTTTCCAATTTTTTTATATTTCAAGTATGTGGAGATATATCTTAAATAAATATTCACATTTGTACCTAATTTTATATGTATGATTTTGTACTCTTTCCTAAAGAGGGTCTCCAAAATTTATAAGCTCAGGCCCCACACAACCTGAATATACTCTGTTTGCAAGTCGACTTTGAGAGGTTCAAAGTAATAAAGTTTAGACTACAAGAAGAGGAGTTTGTTCTCTGAAATTGGAGAGAGGGTAGAGTACACAGAAAAATATACAGGGAAGAGAGTAGAAGAGGTAGTGGGAGCTCCTAGAGGTTTCTCGATTGCTTGTGTTTTCTTAGTGAAATGGGAGGCAAGGTGGTTAGCAGACAATGAAGATGAGAAAGGTGTTAGAAGCTTGAGGAGTGAGGAAATGAGGGGAAATCATTGCCAGAGTGGGAGAGTAAATGGGATAGGGAAATGTTTGATTCCTGAGCAGCACTAAGAGCCCACTTGAGGGTGGTGGTGGTGAGTTTAAAGTGAGACCACTCAGCCTGGTCCTGTGATTTCCCTCTGTGTGGGAGGATGCACAGATTAGGACGAGTGACTTTATCTGTGTGATTTCATCAAACTGTGGGAGAGGACAGACATTTGAAGACATATATCAGAGACTAATTAGAACACTTTGTATGAAAGTTCATTAGGGTAAGAAGGGGAATGAGAACACAAGAAATGGAGAAACAATCCAAAGTATTGATGGGTTATAGGTCCTTGTGAGGCATATGCAATGTTAAAGTTGAGTTATCAAAAATATAGTAGGTGAGGTATGGAAAGTTGGATGTTTCATAGAGATAGTAGAGATGTTACCATTATTAGTAATAACATAGTCTAATATACGCCCACTAGTGGTGAAGGTAGAATGGAAGGGAGATCAAGATACTGAATGGCCAGTATCCTAGAGTCAATCATTAGCTGGATATAGAAATCTACAAGAATTATGGCAGGAGTCATAATTATTATAGAAAGTGGCAGTCAGCCAGGAACCCATTTGGTGAGTGAGTGAGTACAACATAATGTTCTATTGACGATGGCAAATTATTAGAGATGATTTTGAAACTTTTTGATTTAGTCTATTCCTCTAGACATTACCATAATGACCAGATCCACACAGGATTTGTGACTAGGGCTCAAGTCACATAACTCTCACTTCCTGTCCTCAAGAGAACCTACGTGGGAGTCCACAAATGTGCACCCTGAAAGTTTGAGATAGTTAACACTGTTGTGGCTTCCCTTGACCAATGAGGATGAAAGAGCTGTTGTTTCCTTGCTAATAGGTCTCAGATGCATTCATAATTTAATTTAGAACCACCACTAGTTGTCAAGAGTGATGATCAGCCTCATAAGGCATCCCTGATTGGCTTTGCTTCTCTTCACTCTGCTCAGAATTCCTTGCTGACATTCCCTGGGATCATTTCCCAATGAACCATCAGCCCTCAAGCCTTTGTTTCAGGCTCTGCTTTTGGAGGATGCTAAGATAAGCATGCAATTGTAGTATTTTGTGACCAGTTTATATATGTATATGTGTGTAGATAGAAATAAGGTGGTATAGTGATCATTTATGTTTTATTTGTGTGCCTTTATAGGTTTCAAACACTTAAGAGAACATGATATATTAGTCGTGTTGTTTCAAATGAATATTTAGGAGAATTTGATCAAATATGTTTAATAGATTTAAGATATTAAGCAGTAATGATGGTTTCTGTAATGGATCCCGCAGCCTCACCATCACCACTAGATATTGAAGATTTTGTAACAATTCTAATCATTTTTTAAGGGATACAGGGAGGGTGTGAACTTCTCTGGGAATTTTTAAGAGCCCTGGAAATAAGTAATCCAGGAAGCTGAGGATGGGTTCTGTGACTCCGAGCATCACACTAGCATAGTCCGTGGGCTCAGGAATCCTGAGGGGTGGGGTGTGCCCCTCCAGTGACCCCCAGTCATTCTGTGTTAACTTCGGTCTGGGTCCCCCATAACATGTAAACTCTTCACTTATTCCTATCTCCGTCTTAGGCTTTTGAAAGCACAGGGCCTCTACTTTCCTGAAGCAACTATTGAATGACCAACTTCAACAGCATCCTGTTGCCTGTTTTCTCCAAAAGCCTGGATATTTCTCTTTATTCAACTTGCTCTCCCTTATGAGAGGAATCCCAGAAGAAAGATTCCAAAATCTAGTCACACTTCTGAGAGAGAAGAGACAGTTAAAATAATTTTTTCCTTCATTCATTTATAGTGACAAAATAACTAGTTGAAGATAGTTGTGTGGGTTGTTTTGTTTTGTTTTGTTTTGTTTTGAATTATTTTAAAGTATTTAAGAGAGATTCTGAGAAGTGGAATACTAAAGCAGAATTATAAAAAACGTTCCCCCATGTTTGATATACCCTTGCAAACTGAACCTCTTAAAGGTGTTCACAGAAGCCAATAAACACACTAGTTTGCTTCAACACAGCTAGCATTATCTTTTTAGAGAATTCTCTGACTTAATAGTAAAAAAACTGACCAGAAAACCATTAGTCTCCTCTTTTACACTTGCTGCTTTTAAATAGTCATAGTCTGTAATTTTTCTAAATTATTTTATCCCCAAGCAAATGGAAGCTGCCCATTGTTTTTGTATGTTACCGTTTGAAACAGAAATTACTGGTTAATTATATCCTCTTCCATTGAGAACAGTCATCTGAGCAATTTACAGCCAGGGAGTCCTCATTATCTGTAAAAGCCAAGTTTAATCAATTAAGTTAAATGCTTCAGTGAAGCTGAAAAAATGCCCTCTAAATATTTATTCTGATTACCTGCCAAGAGTATATAATGTACACATAGCTAAGGCAGAAGTTTTAGAAAGAAAGTCTTTAGCAGATTGGTCTCCCTATATTTTACTGTAAGCAGTTAATAATGACCACAACATGTAATTAATATCAGCCAATATTGACTAATAATATGAACTGTAAGTTAAAAGGATTAAACATCTTGGGTAATAAGAAGCAAGAAGTTTGCACTCCTTCTAAATCATGAAGGGCATCTGACTGGGGCAAAATTGAGTTAATGAGAATTAACTAAAACCACTTTCCATTAGTTCAACATTGAAATAGAAATGTTTTTGTGAACATTCCAGTTTGTCTTCATCTGGCCACGGTATAATTGGGACATCTATTAAAGTTTAAGTCTCTGAATCATTCCACCTATATTTGTAGAAGATTTATATGCCGAATCTTGATCTCCCTTTGAATTTCAGATTTCCATATTTAATTATCTACTGGCTGTTCATAGGATACATTCAAAATATCCAAAACTGAAATTTCACCTTTTAAAAAAATTGAATTTCCATCTAAACCCAAGATAGAAACTTGGGTTTCCTATCTTCTTGAGTTGCTTCACCACCCCCCTAATTGCATAAGCTAGAAGCCCCAAAACTCAGTTATCATCCTTGACTTTTTCCTGTAGCTCTGTCTGTACATTCATCCAATGGCCACCTTCTACCTATTCTAATATCATGCTGTCATTCAGAATTCATTGAGAATCTGAAGAGTGCTGGGCTAATGCTCCACAGACTTGAATGCATACATGAATCACCTTTGATCTTGTCAAACTGAATTAGCTACTAATTCAGTAGTTCTGGAATCGGGTCTAAAAGTTTGCATTTTTAGTAAGTTCCCAGGTGATAGCAATACAGCTGGTGATCCGTAGACCATACTTGGAGTAGCAAATTGTTTGAAATATTTTGGGGGCCATGGATGCCAGTGACCCAGAGTTTCTCTCCTCAAGCAGCTTACATTCTAATGAAGAAAGACAAAATAAACAAATATCAGAGGAAAAGAAATACTATGAAAAAAATAAAGCAGAGGGATATACTATGAAGCGGGGGTAGAGAGTGATAGTTGAGCTATTTTATAGGGTGCTTGGGAAAAGCCTTTCTGATAAGGCAAATTTTGAGCTGAGACACATAAGAAGTGAAGGGCTGAGTCATTTGGAAATGCAGGAAAGGGGGATCCCAGGCAGAAGCTGCCTGAGAGGTTCCATCTCTGCCACCAGAGTGAAAGTATTGGGCCAGTGCTGACGTCCTCCTGCCAAGTGTGCTTGTCTCTGACCCATTTTCTATGCTGTATTCAGAATGATCTTTCTAAAACATACATATGTTTATGTCTTTTTCTAAAAGTCCCTGTTAACATCCATTGTTCTTAGTATAAAATATGATTAAATCACTCTTTGTTAAGAGTGTTAAGTGCATTAGCTTTCCCCCTTTTCCAGTACTATCATGGTGAAGTGAATAGTGGCTGAGTATTCTTAATGCAGGAAAGATCCCTTTTAACTTTTATTATTTTTTTAAATTTTACTTTAAGTTCCGGGATACATGTGCTGAATGTTCAGGTGTGTTACATAGGTATACATGTGCCATGGCGATTTGCTGCCCCTATCAGCCCATCATCTAGGTTTTTAGCCCCACATGCATTAGGTATTTGTCCTAATGCTCTCCCAATGCTCTCCCTCCCTTTGCCCTCCATCCCCCATCAGGCCCCAGTGTGTGATGTTTCCCTCCCTGTGTCCATGTGTTCTCATTGTTCAACTCCCACTTATGAGTGAGAACATGTGATGTTTGGTTTTCTATTTCTGTGTTAGTTTGCTGAGAATGATGACTTCCTTACATCCATGTCCCTGCAAAGGACATGAACTCATTCTTTTCTATGGCAGCATAGTATTCCAGGGTGTATATGTGCCACATTTTCTTCATCTAGTCTATCACTGATGGGCATTTGGGTTGGTTACAAGTCTTTTAACTTTTAAATAACTGCTGTGTCATTGCCATTTTTTTAGATCCCTACCAACTCTTTTCATGCGTTGTTAAAATGCCCACCTAAATCTGAGATTTTTTTTTTTCTCACCAATTTCTGTTTTTACAGGGAAAATGCAGATGGTTTCAAATCTGTATGCTTGCAACAAGAAGAATGCAAAAGTATTTTGTATTTCAAATTTAAACTTCTCTGAGAATTGGATGAGCAACAAATGTAGAACTTGTTTAAACACTTGTAAATTCTCAAGACCCTGAATTGTTATGAGAAAATATATTATTTTATTTGGTTCTTAGTAAGTTAGAAGCAAGTCACTATAAATATCTGATCTATTCTTTTTAAAGTATGGTTTCTTTTACACTTTCATTATAATGTGCTTTTATATATGGTTGACTTACAGTTGTAGTCCTCAAAGCCAAGAAAACAAAAACAAAACAAAAATAATTAATGCATACATTCTCATAATCTCATTGAGAACAAGGTAACAGATATGTCAAATCCTATATTGATATCCACTTACGAAACCGTTGATACTCACCTCCTGAATATAGTACAAGTTATTCTGCATAAGAAACCTACAGGAAGATGGCAGCTTTGGAAAACTGAGGCACTTTGAGTCTAGTGTTTCTCCTATTCACCTCAGATAAAATTTTCTCCACAGTATTTCAAGCAGGATGCTGGCCAAGTCGAAGAAAGTTAGGTTCTTTTTTCTTTGTAGTTTTCATATCACTTAGCAATTTAAATACAAAACACTAAATGTACTCTATCAAAACACAAGAGTTAGAAATATCTGAAATGCATGAAATAGGGCTCAGAAATTCAAATGCTGACAAGAGCCAAGTCAGTCTCTCTTCATAGGAAATTTCAACAAAATGCCAAAAGAAATTAAGAAGAAAGTAAATTTCAACTTCAGACAGAGCAGGATCAGAATTCTTGGTTTGTTCCCTGCCTTAGTATACTTTTCTTCTCTTTCCAATTCTAATTTAGCTTAATTAATATTCCAAAAAAGTTATGAAACTATAATTGAATTACATAATGCCACCTGGTTTGCAAAAATTAGTGGCATAAAAAGGGTTGATTAGATTTCATGATTTTTTCAGATTGTCTTGGGTCAGCTGGATCACCCTCAGTTCCAGAGAGCATTACTTGAGGTAATTTAAGCAAATATATTTAGCTGCAAGTTGGACAGCCAGAGACTGGCTGGTCGTCTCTCTCCAACAAGATTCAACTTCTTACGTGGTGCTTGGCTTTCAAAACAGCAAAAGTGGAAACTGTCAGATCTCTTAAGCTCTAGACCCAAAACTGATAGAAGGTCAAGGCAAGTCACAAGGCCAACACAGAGTAAAGGAGAGGAGTCATAGACCTCACCGTTTGATAAAGGAGAAGCATACACAGAATACAGTTGGGAGGAATGGCTAGTTCCCATTTTTGGAGACAAGCTACCAAAAAATGATTCTCTCCCATGAGTTTATTCATTTAAAATTATTTATGTAATTGTAAAATAAAACACATCTCCCTACCCTGTTAAATAAATTCTAAACCTTATCAAATAAGTACAAAAATTCATTTGTGGCTATAGTTGCTTCCATGAACCATCTATTTCAGATACAGGAAAAACTGATCACTCATCTAGAAAAGATTCAGAAATTTCTACAATTTACAGCTTCACTCGCATCATGCACATATAAAAAACTAAGTGAGTTTTCCACCATCAATTTTCAAAAACAAACCTTATGCTTTATTCATGACTTATAGATTAATATAAGCTGAAGTCACCAAAAATAAAGTCTTTGGTTTATGCAGAATACCTTGTGTATTACAGAGCTATTACTTACATTCGATGGCTCAGAAAAGCAGCAACATTTATTCTTCTATGTGGGGCAGCTCTTCAGGCTGTAGGTCAGTTGAGTGGGGTTCCAGGGTATGGGTTGGGTTCCAGGGAGCTCCACAGGTCTCTGGGACCAGCAACTATCCAGGGCATATTCTTCTTTTGACATTTAACATGAGCATAAGAAGGCAAGTAGAAACACACAGTGTTTCTTAAGACCTATCCATATTGCATTTGCCTAAAACAATCATTTGACTAAGCCCAACGTGGATGGAGCAGAGCAATGCATTTCACAGACTCTAGTGCCCTTCAAGGTCATATGGCAGAGGAAGGAATTAAAGAATGGGAAACAATATTCCCATAGGCCACAACTAGTTTCATCCAAATCTGTTTGTCCTTCCAATTAGACAGGCAAATATGACTACTGATGCCTAATAAGATGACGATGACTGATATTGATGATGATGATCTTGCATCACCTAAAAAAATTATATAATCTTCAAGAATCTTAGTTATTTAAGATATCTAAATGTTTTTAAAATGTTTTAACACTGGAAAGGATTGTCTCTAGTTTCACAGACAAACATTTCTATTGACCACATCCTATTACAGTGTTATTTGGCATGTTATTTGTAATGTATAACATGTAACGTTATACATTACATGTTATTTGGCACATCCTATTATTTCTTTGAATAGTGCCAAATAACTGACATGTTACTGTAGTTAATTAGAATTTCCTGCTCTTCCAATATCCTATTTAAGGCTATAATTCCTATACTCCAAAGTCATATTGTTTAGGTCTTTCTCTATATTCACACTCTAAATTGTAGCAGAAGTAAATCCTAAGAAGATTTATTTTCTTTTCTTAATTTCAAATTTATCTAAGAAAATTACGGACAATGTATTCTAAAATAAGCAAAGAATAAGCAATCAAAACTGCCCAGCATTTCCACTGAAGACAGAATACTCATACTGAAACAACATTTAATATGCTTTAATACAATTTAAAATATATTGTACAATATAATACATATTATACAATATAAAAATATATTATGCAATTAAAAATATTGTTAAAACAATATTTTTAACTTGTTTCTTTTCCTTTGAATATGAAGCAAAACTCCGTGTTTAAAAACATTGAATACCTGTTTCACTCCAATAATAATTCATCATACATTTTTACTAACCTCTTGAATTATCTTAACACTTGTGGCCCTTGAAATGAAAGCACACGGATTAAATTGAAGATAAAATACATAGTATTATTCTCTCTTCTGTATTAACAAACTCTGTTCCCTTGAGCTGTCTCTCTTGACATACTCAGATAAAATATTTGTATGCCTAGGTAAATACCTAGGTAAAATACTTTGGTAAAAAGCAAGACAAATTGTATAGTAAGCTCTACTAATATTGTTTTAATTATACTTAACTGAATTTAAAAGTCACTCTTTTTTGGAGACTGGAAGGAAACAAATTTAGACACCACATATAGTTTTTTATAGTCATCATGTAGTCATTACTTCTCTATAAAATATGTTTCTGGTAGGAATTATCCTTTACAAATTAGATACAAATTTCCATTTTAAGTTAAAAGACAGAACTATCAAAAACTCAAGAACATATTAACATATTAATTATAAAATAAATTATGAAATGTTGTAAGTGTTTGGAATACATGTATCTACATCAAAATGAGTCAACCCATTCTTTTGGTCTAGAATATTCTTTCTTACCCTGCCAACCAAACTTGTGAATCCTACTTCTTATGATTAAGCAAACTCTCCATCTTTAAAATTATTATTGATAATATAGCCTCCAAATTTAGTTACCTTAAACAATGTTCTATCCTTTTCCTGAATTCCTACAGCATTTATTCACTATATCTAATCTTTGGAAATTAGCTTAACTTGGTTTGTATTAGCCGTTCTCTTTTTTAAGTGTATTACCTCTGCAAAAACACTATCAGCTCCTGCATATGAGTAACGGAGTGTTATAACTATTTGTATCCCCTGTGTCTCACGGGATGTCCATTCAAAATTATTTGAAGTCAAAAGAATTCAGTATTAATTAATCAATTTTCATGTTTCATTTAATTATTTGTATAATAATTGGTAGAGAGCAATCACAAGCATATATTAGATTATTATACTTTTTATTCATTCAATTTCTTTATATAATTTGAAAGGAAAAAAAATAAATGAAATTTGTATTTTAGAATTAGGTTGGCAAGCCGGGTGCAGTGGCTCACGCCTGTAATCCCAGCACTTTAGGAGGCCGAGGCGGGTGGATCGTGAGGTCAGGAGATCGAGACCATCCTGGCTAACACGGTGAAACTCCGTCTGTACCAAAAATACAAAAAATTAGCCGGGCGAGTTGGCGGCGTCTGTGGTCCCAGCTACTCGGGAGGCTGAGGCAGGAGAATGGCGGGAACCCGGGAGGCGGAGCTTGCAGTGAGCCGAGATTGCGCCACTCACTCCAGCCTGGGCCACAGAGCGAGACTCCGTCTCAAAAAAAAGTTAGTTTGGCAAACCGTGTTGTAAAGGGCAGATGAGGATTTTGGATTGTGTGGGCCAGCCCATCTCTAACACAGTTGTTCAACTCAGCTGTTGGTGTGAAACATTCATAGACAATACACAAACAAATGAATATACATAGCTACGTTTCAATAAAACTTTGTTGACAAAATGAGTGGTGGCCTAGATTTGGCTGCCTAAAGAGTTTTGCTAATGTGTTGTTCTAGAGTGTTGGTGAGAATATATTAAACTAAAAACATCTTATTTCAATTGTACGTAGAGATACAACTTTATAAAGTAAATAAAGCAATATTCCCTTAGTAGAGTAGATTTTCCTTAAACACTTTCTGATATTCAGCAAAATTTATGCTAGCAAACATATATAATGTGATCTTTGGTACTGCAAATTTTGAAAAAACTTTGCAGTACAGCATAGCTTTATTTTAAAAATAGTATAATCTTTCATGTATCGATGGTTTCAGTGGTAATATTAGATTAAAACAATAAAATAAATAGTTGTTACATATTTCTTGAAAATTGACAGAATTATCATTTACTGTTAATTTTAAACAGTTTCATTTTGGAGCATAATTTGTTATTAATAAATAAGTACATTTGGAACCTTCTAAGCAAATGCCACTTTAAAGCTTTTCATAAATATCTGCCTTTATCTTAGGCAGATTTGCCCTAGAAACACACTTAATGTGTATTTTGGGTTCTTCTCTTTTGTGTAGCTTTAAATTTTCTGAAGAAACAGATATCTACCTTTCATCATCTCTGTATAATTCATAAAAGTACCCAGAAATCAAGCTTTGACTTTTTATTTGCAGGTTTTACTAAAGAAAAATACTAAAATATGACTTGACTTTGAGAAGTTGGTTTTCCTGACAGTAATCAATCGACCCAGCTAAATGTTAACAGTTCATTTTGTTTTCCCTGATTCAGTGTATCATAGTGCCACCTGCTGGTGTAGTTGAAGAAATTGGCAGTATAATGGGGGAGAAAGCAAACATAGTTGGCGTAGTGTGAAAGTGGACTGTGAGAATCTAGAAAGTTAAGTAATGTACCCTATGCAAAGTCTGTAAAGTTACTTTAACTAATTTGAATTTTACTTTTTAAAATTCATTTAAAAATGCTGTAGAAATGTAAAAATTCATTTAAAAATGCAGTAAAAGTGTCCATCCACGACCTGGAAAACGTTTGTAATAGCAAAATTTCTATTGAGGAGTTGACTTTAGGCACAAGAAATGCTTTTAATTCAACTTTTTGTTTGAAATTGTTCTAAATTTGTTATATAAAAAGTTTTTAAGATTTTTAAGAATATTTGCACGCCATTTGTGCGAGGCACTCTCATCAATAATAAACATGCCTTTAATCACTTTTCCATTATATTTCCTGAGTCTGTTGGTGAATGAGCACCGCATGCTATAGTCAGAGTAGCCCACAATACAGGCCTGTCTCTTCCCCTCTCAAGTTCTCTTTCTAACCTCTTTTATTCATGGAAATCACCTAAACAATTAACAGAAATGTAAAACTGCATTCAAAATAAAAATAATTAGAGTGGAAGTATCAGTGCCAGCTTGCGAAAGGCTTGAAATTTACCTCTAGAGTGTTTGTATGGGGAGAGGCCAGGAATGACAGATCCCTGCCTAGAAAGTTTGTTTGTTTTTATTGAATAAATGAAATACAAGTTTTATCACTCTGGATTAACTCCCAGCAATTTGCTCTTAATTTTGTTTAACTCATCCTTCCAAACATAGTTTGGATAACAGTTTACTGTTCTTTTCCTGGGGCAGAAAAATAAAGTAGGAGAGAAATGGCAAAGCAGATGCACCCTGAAGGTGAAATTGTGTAATAAGCGAAGTTTGTATAAAGTCACATTTCTGAGCATTTGCCAGAGGGGATTCTAGAAATGCTCATGTTTTTATGGCGTGCTCTAGTTGCACAGTGCTGCCATGAAAACATTTAGTATGTGGAATATTTGCTGTCTCCCTTAATGCAGTCATCCATGTGCCTGCCCTGAACTGAAGGCCACAGTACCCCTCTCTGCGTCCCTTCTGCTACATAACTTGGATATTTCTTCTCTTACTTCATTTGTAATTATCTGGCTTTAAATACTTGTTTCTGTAAGTGACTTAAAAATTTTTTTAAGAATAGCCTGGGTACAAAGCATAAGTACATTCAATAAAAATATCTACTATAGGTTTTATTCTCTTGAAGACCTTTTTCTGGGAAAAATGATCAGTTTTACCAGTGACTTAAAGAATTCCTGGTTGAGGTTTCGTATGGTTGGTCGTTTTCAAAACTTTGTTTAAAATGAAAGGAGTAATACGTATTTGAGCATTTTATCTACCTAGTATATTAGTGCCAAATTATGGGAAAGTTGCAAAGTCTTTGGGAACCTAGAGGTTCATAATCTGTTTATTGCTTTTTTGCTTCCTAATCAGGGCTGACCCTACAGGAATTTAATAGTGAAGTTGCCAAGACAACTCTGATTGAAGTTTCTACTTGCCATCCAGACCAAGAAAACAAACAAATGAACAATTTCGACACTCTTGTAGGCTTTGCTAACGTAAAACAAATTTAATGTAATTTCTATGGCAAAAAAAGTAATGTCCCATAATGCTTATATGTTCTACTAAACTATAGAAAAACCATAATTTATCACCAAAACCGTAGTTTATCACATACTTCTGTGGAGACGTATCTAGACACTCATTACTTAACCTATATAGAGAATACTGTATAACCTATATAGAGAATTGATTCAAAGTATTGATATTTTTTTAAGGAGAAAATTCATATTGTTATTCTGTGTTGCTCTATCATTAAATGATGGTCAATGCTGACCATAGGCTTGAATGAGCAACAGGAAAAGTGTCTAATTCTATTTGAAGATAATTTCTTGAGAATTTGAGTTGACATAACATTGAGAAAGCCTACTTTTATTTCCTGAAACAATTTATCTCTGTATATGTTTGCTAAAAGTGCTTTTCCGATCTCTAAAGAACTGTTTTAAGACATAGTTTCAGTCTGAATAGAAAAGCTGCAACTCAAACCATCATGCTTAAAATTTTAAATTTTATGTTGAAATGTTTCCCAATGTTGGGGATGGGGCCTGGTGGTAAATGTTTGGGTCATGGGGGTGGGTCCCTAATGAATGGCTTGGTGTCCTCCCTGTGGTAATGAGGTCATGCACTGAGTTGTTTTAAAGAGGTTGACACCTATTCCCTTCTGTCTCTTGCTTTCTCTTGCCATGTGATATGCCTGCTCCCCCTTCACCTTCCATCATGATTGTGAGCTTCCTGAGGCCCTTACCGGAAACTGATGCCAGCATTGCATTTTCTGTACAGCCTGCAGAACTATGAGCCAAATAAACCTCTTTTCTTTATGAATTACCCAGTCTCGGGTATTCCTGTTTTAAAATTTATTTTTCCATAAGTTATTGGGTTAAAGGTGGTATTTGGTTACATGAGTAAGTTATTTAGTGGTGATTTGTGAGATCCTGGTGCACCCATCACCTGAGCAGTATACACTGCACCGTATATGTGTTTTGTATCCCTTGTCCCCCTCCCATTCTTCCTCCCAAGTCCCCAGCGTCCATTGTCACATTCTTATGCCTTTGTGTCCTCATAGCTTAGCTGCCACATATCGGTGAGAACATACAATATTTGATTTTCCATTCCTGAGTTACTTTACCTAGAATAATAATCTTCAATCTCATCCAGGTCATTGCAAATGCTGTTAATTCATTCCTTTTTATAGCTGAGTAGTATTCCATCATATATATATACATATCACATATATGTGTGTATATATATGTTGGGGCACAGACAAAACATATACTTGTTGGCCATTTGTATGTTTTCATTAGAGAAATTATTCGTGTCCTTTGTCCACTTTTTTGTACTATTGAGTTGTTCAAGTTCCTTGTATATTCTGGATATTAGTCCCATGTTGCATAAATAATTTGCAAACATTTTGTTAAATTCAACAGGATACCTCTTCACTCTACTGAATGTTTCTTTTGCTGTGCAGAATCTTTTTTGTTTCATTTAGTCCTATTTGTCTATTTTTGCTCTTGTTGCTTGTGCTTTTGAGGTCATAGCTGTAAAATCTTTGCCTAGACCATTGTTCTGAAGTATTTTCCCTGTTTTCTTCTAGTAGTTTTATAGAGAGTGTGACTATGACTCTCACAGGAATAGTTTTTATCATTATTTCTTAGAGTGAAAAATACCTCTTATCTAGGAAAAGTATAAAGGGAAGCTTTTGTGTGTGTGTGTGTGTGTGTGTGTGTTTGGGGTGTGTGTGTGTGTGTGTGTGTTTGGGGGGGGTGTGTGTGTGTGTGTGTGTTTGGGGGGTGTGTGTGTGTGTGTGTGTGTTTGGGGGGGGTGTGTGTGTGTGTGTTTGGGGGGGGTGTGTGTGTGTGTGTGTGTGTTTGGGGGGTGTGTGTGTGTGTGTGTGTGTTTGGGGTGTGTGTGTGTGTGTGTGTGTTTGGGGTGTGTGTGTGTGTGTGTGTTTGGGGTGTGTGTGTGTGTGTGTGTGTTTGGGGTGTGTGTGTGTGTGTGTGTGTTTGGTGTGTGTGTGTGTGTGTGTTTGGGGTGTGTGTGTGTGTGTGTGTGTGTGTGTGTGGGGTGTGTGTGTGTTTCACTAGTAGCCCAGGCAGAGAGAGGCTTCTTGATGTTGTTGTTGTTGTTGTTGTTGTTTTTGTCATCTTTCTTTTTCTCTGTTAGCAGATACTTTTTCTCTAATTCTTTTTTCCAATGAGAGTGCAGGCTTTAGAAGATGATGTAGTAATGGGGCTGTCTAGAATCCAATTGTTCGCCTTGTATGGATCCATGCCTTTGTTTCCTGTACATTAAATGTGCGACTAAAACTCAAGTTGTTAACTATTGCTAAACCAGGCATTTGTTCTACCACACCAGTAACCCAAGTGTGGCATAGATTCACCAACATATTTACCCTCCTTTTCCCTGATATCTGAAGATTTCCCATTCTCTTTTTTCTTGTTTTTTTTTTTTTTTTCCTTTTCTTTGTGGTTTCTTTTGTGTGTGTGAGTCCAGTTATACACTTAAAAACTTTATTTTATACAGCATTCCTAGTTGTGGCAGAACATTTTCTCCATTAATAAGACTCTCATTTTTTCAGAGCTGAAAGTGTTAAAATTAGTATGTTTAGGGTGATTTTAATGTATAGACATTTTTATATGTGTATATATACAAATCTATATGTCTTTTCCAAAAAGAATCCTTATTTTTTTTCTTTAAAGGTCAGTTTTCAACATGAGATGAAATAATCTCCTATAAATTCTACTTGTGTAACTGCACTTTTATAAAATACATTTTAGTCTACCTGTGCTTATATAGTATATGGTCCGAAGTGAAACTCAAAATATTTTTCAATGTAAGCCAGGTGTCACAGTACCATTTATTACATAACATTTTTTCCTACTCCTTTTAAAAACATTTTCATCAGAAACTAAATGTTTACAATGAAATTTGTATAAGTGATTTTGAAATTATTAGTAGAATTTAATGAATCATTGTAAATATGAAATATTAATTACTACTTTATTAGAAAAAAACTCCATTATAATGTTTTTAGGTTAAAATCTTGTCTTCTCTGTCTTATGTTTCAAAGTATTACAAGTGACCTTTAGTAAGTGCTAGACTTTGGTTTGAATATGTTGATGAAATCACTTGGTCTGCAAGATGTTTGATAGAAAAATGAAACCTTAAACTACCGACTATGTTTGAACAGATGATGTTTTTCTGTCTATTGCATCAATATTCATTAAACAGAAGTATGTGCCCAAAGTTCAGGTATGAATAAAAATGAAAAGGATTTTCTGAGTGCGTTCACGTTAATCTCCATTTGGTCATCGTTTCTCAACATCATTATGATTTGTACTTTTTTCTTCAATACAAAAGAAGCAATTAAAATATTGCAAAGCCCCCATGAACTCTAAAGAACTTTTGTTCTCATTACTAGTCATTTTTAAACTAGAATTTTGTAGTTAGATTTACAAACTTGCGTAATTGACTAATCCTAAGAACTTGTTCTACGCATTCTATTTTCATCCTTCCCATCTCCCTAATTTTTCTCTCCAAATTAAGAATATCAAGTGCAAATAGAGCAGATACTACAAGTAATAATTTAAGGATACAAAAACAAAACCCTTTACAATATTTTCCTTTGTACTATCTCTATTACAATCAACTGAATTTTATATATGGTATATTTTTCTTTTGCGTATGTCACATATGAAACATGAACAATATTTTATCCTGTATATGTGCCATGTGGATGTTCCTACCTCCCATGATACACACATGGGCCTTTTAGATTTATGGTATATGATCAATCTTTCTCTGTCTCTGCACCTTTCCCCCCTGGAGCCCTTCTTCTCTTCCTTATCCTTTTCTTTCCACTCACCCTCTCTAGTCTATTTAATTCTTTGAAAGTATATAGAGTTAAAGTAAGACAAGTGAAGGTACATGTTTATTTCACTGTGAATTAAATAGTCAATACATAGGCTTATGAAGAGGGAATGTATTTTAGAAAACATTGTCGTGTGTTTTTATATTTTGTAAATATTACCAACATTTTAACTATTAATCATTTGTAACTTCTGAATCAGCTTTTCAATTTTTCATTAGAAAAATAATAATTGTATGTATTATAGCATGTAATGTACTTAAAAATAATCTTACTTCATAGGATGAAGTAATTAGAAGATTCTAGTCAGTTCTGATTTTACAGTTCCTTACCTGACTTCATGAAAACTCACTTTTTAATGTTCACTTATCTGTAGTATCTTAATAATATCAATGTCATTGATTTCATTTATTTTATGCATTTAAATATATTGTCCACAAACATTTTCAGGTCAGCTGTTTTACTCAGATTGATTATTTATCATCCTTTAAAATTCAGAATTTAACTAACCTAGTTTTAAAAAATTCTGTCAAAGCACTTTGTTTACATCCTACGTGTTCTCTGAGAACCGTGAGAAGAACAGCTGTAGCTGCAGACACAGTTCCCTTTCTTCAGGGCACAAAGTGGCAATTTTCATCTGCAGAATCAATGTAGTATAAGGCAGGTGTCTCAGTGAGAGAAATTATAATTTCATTTACCCATTATTGAATCCTTCAATTTTTCTTAAATTTCCAGGCTCCTATCAAAAGTAATGTAATCATATTTGTTTTATTCAGAGCTTTATTATCTAGACAGCAATTAGTCATATACACACATATATACACACACATGCATGCACACATATATACACATACATATATTCAGACCTACACATATACCTGCATATTTCATTGCTATTTGGGACATAAGGAAATATTCTCATATAAATTGTCTTTAATCTGTTCTCTCCATTTTCTCCGACATCGACAGCATATTTCACTTGTTCCGCATGACACTTCAGAATTAAACTTGAATTTATCACCACATTTAGTTGCACAGTAATTGTTCAGTTCCTGCACTGAAAGAATTCTAGTACTTGATAAAAAAGTATGTGGGAATATTATGATTTTCAAATTAAATATAAATCAGAATATTGAATATAAACCAGAATATTGAATATTTCTGTGATAGTAACACTATAAGAAACATTTAGGAATATATTGTTTCAAAACTAATAAAAAGGTAAATGACAAATTTACAAACAATAATCTCTCCAACAATGTTGTGAAAATATAGGACAGAGATAAGCAGATGACTGGGAAAGCACTAAAATTATAACAATGTAAATAACATATGCTAGAATAACAATGTATTTTAAAGTACATTGTATAAATATGTCACAAAGTAGATGTTCAATAAACATTAACTGAATCTGATTTTGAATTCAGAAAGAACTATCTTATTACAAAAGAAACAATTTTCTTTTCACTAAAGAGTACACACTAAAGAGTAGTACATTCTTAATTGCTAAATAATTAATCACTAAATAATCAAAAAGAGTACACATTCCTATGCCTATATGCCAGGAACAGCCTTAAGCACTAAGTAATGTCCCCCAGTCACTGGGATTTTTCAATACATTTAGTTATGCTGCCATTTATTTCTCTCACATCCATCAAACCACTCATTTTTTTCCTGCTTGAATCATAAATCAAGTAAGATTCAGCCACATCTACTTTCCTTAGTGATTCAGAATAACTGTGATTTATGAAAGTTTAATTTATTAGATCCCCAGTTTCTCGAAGGAAGGAACAAACATTTATAAAGACTTCATCTGCCCATTACATTTCTGCATATTGGGTAGGGGAAAAGAAGACAGCATAAATTATACTTTGAAACATAGTAGTTAAAAAATAAACAAGGATAGGCAGAAATTGTATAAACAATTTATCGTAGCACAGATTGTCTTAAAGTAGAACATGGAATGAATCTGTCTTCTGAAAGCCTTCTAATTCTTCATTGTGATCTATGGTAAGTTTTGCCTACCTTCACTTTAATGAAATTGTTTTACCAAATTTTGTGGATTATAGAGACATGACTGAGTGTTCCTTAAACAATACTGATAGGCTGAACTTTTTAGTTAACATAGTCCAGGCCCCCGCAAAAACATAACAAAACAAAACAAAACACTGAGAAATCCCAAATAATCAAATAGAACTTTTGATCTCCATCAGAGGAAATGAAACACCTTTCTTCTTCCCGCTTTGCACCCCTGTTTACCTCGTCTCCCTTCTGCAATCCCTCCGTTAGATTATCTTGTGTCATGAACTAAGCCATAGCCAGATGATTATAATTAAATAATCTTATTGCAGTAACTAAGAACGCATTCTGCTTCTTTCATCTTTAGAGATGCCTAAATGAAAAAAGGTGGCAGACTCACTCAGCACAATGTCATTTAATTTGCAATGTTCTGTATTCATTTCTTGTTACACCATATGATATCCTTGTGTCACCCAGTAAGACTACTAAAGAGCTAATCGTTTTTTTTTTCTTTTATTTACATCGTGGGCATAAGGAATGAAAATCTGACTTCTTATTCAAGTGCATTAGCAAATATATCTCTTGTGAAAGATTTACACACTCTAAAATGTACCTCTATGCATTATCTATTAATGTGGTCTAAGAAAACTCAGAGCAAAGAGATTTTCCAACTAAATTAACTCAGACACAGTGGTATATTGTTTGGACAAGGCTGGATCTAGTTAAGTGAGACAAATGATAAATCTGCCCACGAGCTATAATACAACAGGGAGATAGCCCTTATGGGCGAGCATCGTTTCTAAGTCAGTGTCTCACCTTGACATTTATTTGCCATAAGTTACAAATTTACCCTTTAGACAGCATTAAGAGAGCATTCATCTTCAGCAAGGTGGCAAACCGTCGACGTTATCTCTTCCTTGGGCAATAAAGAACCTTGATTTCTGTATATAAAATAATTTAAGCAAGGGAAATCTACATAATGTGTACATTCATTGTTGTTTTCACTATCAATAAAAAGCCCAACATGGCATGCATGACTGATATGTGCCTTAAATAATGTCTGCTTCCTGTGTGACAGAGTCCTTTTTTAAACCATATGGCTGAGTAATCTTTTCCTTAATAAACTACTTTGAGTAAAACTTACCATCTTTTCAAAAGTTATGGGAATTGTGGGAATACAACATTTTATTGCCACTTAAGCTAACTGAATACATTAATTTAGATTCATTTTCACTTTCTTATCCTAATGGAAGCCCCCATCTTAATTCCTTTGTCTTTATATCATATGTGTGTGTGTGTGTGTGTGTGTGTGTGTGTGTGTGTGTATGAATTATCCACAACTTGTAATCAGTTCAAAGTAATTTGAATTGCAAGTTAGTGGAAATAACAATTATTAGCATCAAGTGAACACATTATTGAATGGGGTTAAGTTATTCAGCATTTCCAGTCCATCGCTCTGCAAGGAATAATGCCCATATCATTCGTGTACTATAGCACAATACTAATACGGGATGGTACCAAGATGCAGTTGAAAAGATCATTACATCATTAAGAATCAGCTTTCTTTCCATGTTTTCTCTCTGAATCTAGGTGACAAACAAAAAGTCTGCATATGAAGATACACAGATGAGATACCAAATTAGACTTAGACAAATCTCAATATCAATATAGATTTTCCGTACACAATAGAGGATAGTGTTAGGTAGCTTGCTCAGGCTTTAAGTGGCTTATATTACTACACCGGCTTCACCACTTACTGAATGACCTTCGGTAAGAATTTACCCTGTGTCCAAGTTTCCCAGTCTGTAAACTAGTGCCTATCTCACCAGGTTAATGTGAAAATAAAATGAGATAATACATATAAAGCACATAGACTCACTAACCATAACCAACAGTTAAAAAGCTTTGCAATTAGTAATTGCTAACATTTATTGAAAGTTTATTACATGCCAGACATTGTTGTAAGTGGGTTGAATATTACTATTATCTCCGTGTTACAGATAAAATAACCCAAAAACACTAAAAGGTAAAATTACTTGTCCATCAATATGTAGCTACTAAGATATAAAGCTTGGATTTATAGCCAGACAGTTTAATTACAGAATCTCTCTCCATGTTGAATATATATATACTGCTTCTGAACTCAAAAAAAAGTAGAAAAATTAGAAAACATAAATATGAAAAATAAAAAGAGGAAAAGAGGTTTTAATTTTATATATAACCCAGAGATAATTAGATTTGAATATTATTTTTTTCTGAGGTTATATATTTTTATTTTTTCTTTTTCTTTTTTTCTTTTTTTGAGACTTTATCAGACTTTATCAGAGACTTTATCAGAGTCTTGCTCTGTCACCAAGGCTGGTGCGACTTTGGCTCACTGCAGCCTCTGCCTCCCGAGTTCAAGCGATTCTCCCTGCCTCAGCCTCCCAAGTAGCTGGGATTACAGGCGCCCACCACCACACCTGGCTAATTTTTGTATTTTTAGTAGAGACGGGGTTTTGCCATGTTGACCAGACTGGTCTGGAACTCATGACCTCAGGTGATCCGCCCGCCTCAGTCTCCCAAACTGCTGGGATTACAGGTGTGAGCCACTGCGCCCAGCCTTTTTTTTTTTTTTTTTTTTAAATTATACTTTAAGTTCTGGGATACATGTGCAGGATGTGCAGGTTTGTTACATAGATATACACGTGCCATGGTGGTTTGCTGCACCCATCAACCCGTCATCTACTTTAGGTATTTCTCCTAATGCCTTCCCTCCCCTAGCCCCCACCCCCTGACAGACCTCAGTATATGAGGTTTCCCTCCCTGTGTCCACGTGTTCTCATTGTTCACCTCCCACTTATGAGTGAGAGCATGCGGTGTTTGGATTTCTGTTTGTTAGTTTGCTGAGAATGATGGTTTCCGGTTTCATCCGTGTCCCTACAAAGGACATGAACTCATTCATTTTTATGGCTGCATAGTATTCCCTGGTGTATATGTGCCACATGTTCTTCATCCAGTCTGTCATTGATGGACATGTGGGTTGGTTCCAAGTCTTTGCTATTGTGAATAGCAATACACGTAATACACGTAAGTGTGCACGTGTCTTTATATTAGAATGACATAGGATTTTTTCTGGGGTTATATATATTTTTCTCAAAATGTGATTTTTTTTTGGAAACTCAGAGTATTTAAAAAAATCAATCCTTTGCTTAATTTAAGAGGAAATACAGTGAATGAATCAGGCTAAAAACACCTGGTGAAGACTTCTCTTCTGCATATTTTCTTTTATCAACTTAGATTGAAGCAGAATTTTCTTCTTATTTATCTGGTAGTTTTCAAATTGAGCTACAATTTGCGTTATTATGTAAGTGATTATAAAAGAGCTCTAGAAACATACTGAATATGGCAGCTTAAAATGTCAATAGAAAATTTCTTAAGGTGCCAAAATAACAAAACAAAAGTAAAAATAAATAAAAAAGCCTTTGGATAAGGTAGAATTTTAAAGTCTGAAATCATTAAAAATGCATGCAAAAAATGAACTAAATGTTTAGCTCTTACATAAAATACTATGTATACCAAGGTCCAGCATAAATTTAGAAGATGAGACATTAAGAAAATTTTAATCATACAATGATCAAAACAATCAAAATTAAAATTTTTGGTGTATTTGTAAAAGACACAAATGGATAATAAAACTGAATGGCCTTTAAATAAAAGGAAAAATTATAGAATCTGTTAATTAACGAAATGATAAATACAGGTAGCAAATATAAATATGAAAACAGAGCATATTAGCAATTAAAAATTCAGATTAAAATATTATCGTATCAGATTAATAAGGCATATGTATTTACACTTTATTACTAACAATGAGAATGCCAGACAATTGTGAATTTTGCACCACTAATGCTAGTATAAGATGGTATAAGAGCATCAGTCATATTTTAAGGGTGTCTTCCAAGACAATGCTCTATCCCTCCTTGTCTACAAACATCTGAATGTATCCAGGACAATCCTCCCCATTCATAAGTGTGGACCACTGGGAACCACCTTTATACTTCTGGAACTTACCAAAAAGTCATAGCCAATAAGAATATTTCTCTCAGTCCAGCGCAGTGGCTCACATCTGTAATCCCAGTACTTTGGGAGGCCGAGGTGGGTGGATCATTTGAGGTCAGGAGTTCAAGACCAGTCTGGCCAACATGGTGAAACCCCATCTCCACAAAAAATACAAAAATTAGCCAGGTGTGGTGGCAAGCGCCTGTAATCCCAACTACTTGGGAGGCTGAAGAATCTCTTGAACACGGGAGGCAGAGGTTGCGGTGAGCCAAGATCACGCCATGGCACTCCAGCCTGGGTGACAGAGTGAGACTCTCAAAAAAAAAAAAAAAAAATCTCATAAATGTCGACTGAGAAGCTACAAGAGAGTCTCTTTGTCTCCTTGAAGTTTAAGGCGTGATCTGGAGATTGTTGAGGTGATCGTGGATGGAGAATCAGCGTAAGCTATTCCACAGAGAAGGAAAAAAGTGAGAGACAAATAAATAAATAAATAAATAAATAAATAAATAAATAAAAGCAATTAGGAGAGTCAGAGAGGTGTGCCCTCATTTTCTATTCAGTCTCTCTCTGTGGCCTGACTTCCTTCTTTTCTGTGAGTGCCAAGGAACTCCCGAGTCTCCTGATAATAAGCAATTCTTTTTTGCTTGACTTATTCCTGATATTTTACATCAAATTCATAATATAATTAATTATTCAAAAATGCAAGTTAGTAATGTTTTCAAGATGTTAAAAGTTTGTAAGACTTAAGCTTAGTATTTCTACTTTTAAGAATCTATCTTAAAGGGGTACATTCCAGGTAATCCTATGGACATATTATATAGTAGAAGACTGTAATGGAAACATTTATTTCCTGACTTTACCTCATTTTAACAGAACAGGTGTTTAATTTTTAGAAATCATTATGGAAGAAATTCTAAGATTGCAATTTAAAAATTTTTAGATATCATGGTAAATAACTGGGAAATTTTTATATTGTTTGCTAGGCAGATTTTATGCTACTTCATAAAGTATCTTCAGTATACTTCATAAAGTATATTTTTCACAAACATAAACAACATACATAAACAACATATTCCAATGACTCTATATAACAATAGTAAAATTATTAAGGGACATTTTCAAAATCTATTTTCTATAAATATTATTTAATTTTTAACATACATGATACCCAATAAACATATTTTATTTAATTTTCTTAACAGAAACTCCAAATAGAATACTGAGAATCACTTTTTTGTATATGTGAAGTCTGAAAACGATCAGATTTCTGCAAGGGTTCAATAATGCTTTTGATTACTTGAAACTTTCTCTCATTAGAAAAGACTAATAGAGCTTCAAAGATATAGAATTCGGAATGAAAAAAATGTCATTTTTAGAATAAATATTTTCATTCCATATCTAATGATTTGGGCAAGCTTTTATATATTTTCCTTCAAAATACCAGCTACTTACTGATAAAGTGTTCAATTTTTTGAAAATGTCATATCAATATTAATGTTAAATTTGACACAAAGCAACCAATTCCAAATTATCTTAAAATATTCCATAGTACAAAATTAGTGTCTACTCACATCAATAATATCTATTCCTGTTCAATTACTTCTATTTGCTATATTACCTTAACATACAATACATAAATAGTACTTTATTTACTCATTATATACTCATAATTTGTAAAATTTTGATGCTGATATTTATCTTTGAAATAGTTGGCTGTAGCGTATTTTTTTTTATTCTCATATAAAGTCAATATATTTTGTGTGAGAAGTTTGCATCTAGTTAGCAACTACCATGGTTATCTCAGGCTTTGTGGAGGAACCACCAAGATCTCAGCCTCTGGCAGAGTCTAGCTTAGTGAGAATGGCAAGGTACATAACTCACATAGATGTTGTGAGATTTGCATGACATAACTGTATAAATACCTAGAATACTGTCAGCATCTAGTTACAGCTTACTAAATATTGGGTTCTTGATGAGTAAATTGAAATCGAGGTAAAGATACAATTACCCATATCTTATTTGTATTTAACTTTGGTGTAATAGTGATTGCGGTTCTTGCCATTAATGTAATCACTTTTGCAACAACCTATCATTACTATATTTTATCCAATTTTTTTCCATTTTCCAATTCTAATATAGTAAAACATATATTGGTTGTCATCGTTTTTTGTTTGTTTGTTTGTTTTTTATACTTTAAGTTCTAGAGTACATGTGCACAACGTGCAGGTTTGTTACATATGTATACTTGTGCCATGTTGGTGTGCTGCACCCATCAACTCGTCATTTACATCAGGTATAACTCCCAGTGCAATCCCTCTCCCCTCCCCCTCCCCATAATAGGCCCCGGTGTGTGATGTTCCCCTTCCCGAGTCCAAGTGATCTCATTGTAAAAGCTGTGCATTGTTGAGTATGAATCAGTAATTGACAACATATTTTCTCATATTTAGTCTTATACGCTTCTCTCAATATAATCTTAAATATTCAGTTTCTTAAAGTTATGTATAATAGTGTGCACTTTGTTTCATGTTATATCACAGATTTAATGAGAAGTTGTTTAAAAACATCTCATATTTATACATTCGCAATCGTGTTAGTAGCAAAAAGACACCTACTATTTTTCAGTTTACAGTGGCATTTTTTTTTTGAGGGACACGTTTTCAAAGTTGTTGATTCCTCTCTAAAAGGTCTGAACTACTGAAGTTGTCAAATAAGGTTTCAGATTTCTCCCTTCCCCTCCATTTATACCCCAGAATCAGCTTCCTTTTCTGCCATGGATTATGTTTGGGTAAAAAAGGAAGACGGTTCGGATTGATAAAGCAATACTCCTGGGAAAAGACTATTAACATGTATAAAGGGATTTCCTTGCAATATAAATACTAGCGCGCACCCTCCTGGTGCCTCAGAGCCTTCCTGATGTATATATGCAGGTAGTGAGAATTGAATCGGCCCTTTGAGACAGTAATATAATAAAACTCTGATTTGGGGAGCAGCGGTTCTCCTTATTTTTCTACTCTTTTGTGGGAATGAGTTGCCAAGCTTTTACTTCGGCTGATACCTTTATACCCCTGAATTCTGACGCCTCTGCAACTCTGCCTCTGATAATGCATCACAGTGCTGCCGAGTGTCTACCAGTCTCCAACCATGCCACCAATGTGATGTCTACAGGTACTGAGTCCTATGACAGTTTACAGCTGGCGGGGCCTAAAGATTTCAGAATGAATGCTTTGAATCTTGGTAGTTAAAAATCTTTTTGCTTCTTTCATTTTACCCCTCCAATTTAATTTGTCTTAAGTGAAGTAAGTATTAAGCATATCTAAAAAGTCAACATGCCAAAGATTTTTTAAAGAAATATTAGTAAGTATAGTCATTTAAATCGTTCTTGGCTTTGTTATAAGCAGGAAAATCTGTTTTCTACATAAGGAAAGAGTGAACTTGGACATTTTAAATCTAAAAGCCATTTAATGGAAATATTTATAGAATAAGGAGCAAATGAGATGAATATTATAAAATAACGTAATGTTTAAAAGGTGCTACTTCTTTATCTTAAAGATTTATTTGGTTGTTAAATTACATTTACTACTATCTAAAAACAGCTATAAACCTTATATTAAACACAACAGAAAAATCCAAATATCAACAACAATGGATTTCATAGAATAAAATAATTGAGTTTTATTTAGCATATTTTTAGCATAAGATACAGAAATTATAGCCACAAATAACATGGCATTTAAAGCCCATTAACTAAGGTAAATTTTCTCAAGATTGCATTCTGAAGAGACTTACTTCACTTATAACCATGTTTTAACATTTATCTCATACAACTTTTTAAAACAAAAATTAAACTTAGGAATTCAAAGGCTCAACATAATCAGCCAAATACGTATGTTTTGCCAATGTGTTCATTCTTTATGCAGTAAAAAAGTGTATTAAAGTTGATTTACAAATGGACAAAGACTTGAATTGAGTAAATTTCTTCCATTGAATAGCCATATAATATTTACATTCCATTTGTTTTAAATGCAACCTGCCTCATATTTAGGAATGAAATTATATACATTTAGAAATCAAAATTAGAGTGGATACATTTATATTCTGATTTGAAGGATTTAAGCTCTATCTTTTATTATTATTAAGCACTTTCTAAATATATGTGTAAGTTTGGCACCAATCTTCTGGATTTTAAAGAATCTAGAGGTCAGATATTTAGACTTTGGTAAAATCATTTAATGTAGAGATTTTTCAATATTACCTTTTAAATTAAATTATGGAAATCCACCAAAGATTTCTATAATTTCATATAAAGGGTAATATAGGAAGTATTCTCCAGCATAATTTTTGGAAAAGATAATAAAGAGTTTTTATCAAAAATATATGCTATGAATAAATCTAAGCAATTAACACATAGCTAATCATATATTTTAAACAGTAGGTCATCCTGTAGATTGAGGATAATGAGAATAATACATTATTTCTGTGTTTGAAGATAATTTGGCCAGCATGAAAATAAAATTCAGAATTGAGGTAATAATCTAGTAAAATCTAATTTTATGCTCAAAACGCCATTTATTTACTTAAAAATAAGTAACAATTTATTTAGTAAATTCGCCTATCCTGTAGTTAACTTCCTAAAATCTGAAAGGCAAACATTATTTAAGCCTTAAAATTAAAAAAGAATTATAATTAATAAAAGTGACCTACAAATGTTTTAAATAATAGCATTGATTTATAATATTTTAATGAAATTTTAATCATATACATCTAATTATCTAAGGAACTATTATAGAAACACTGACTTAAATGGGAACACTTGAGTATTAAATGTGCTTTATGATAATTTGTTTAATTTTGGAATGCACAGTAAGACTTTTATATGTAATCATTATATTGCAAACTGACTTTAGTTCTTTTGACTTATTAGTTATAAAATAAAAATGCATACAGATTTTTAAAAATTAAACATTTTTCTCTATTTTAAAGTAATATGTTTTACTTTATGAAGTCATGTCTTTAATCACTAGATTGTATGTCGTTATTCTCAAAGGATTCTAACAGTACTTTATAACATCTCATTTATTAAAGAAGATAGTTATGTTTATGAAATCTAACCAATATATTCAGAATATGAAGGAAAAAATTGAGAAAATAAAATATATAAGGAAATATTGACCAGTGGTTTTATTGTCAATATTTTGCACTCCCTTTCAACTTGATGATTTGTGTTTAAAACTTATAAGTCTAATAATTCCAATTTACTTTCAAAATACACATTGATTTCCTGAAGCATACAACCATTTATGAATAGTTATGTTTATATATGGCTTTATGGATGTTAAGTCACCCAATGAATGAACTTATTTTTTGACCAGCTTTATCATTAGAATGGTTGTATCAATTGTGTGTATGCAGACAACTTACAACCTCATGGTTTCAACATCAAAATAAATAGATCATATATTGTTACGGGTTTTTAATAGCACTCTGAATTGGTGAGATTTTTATGATTGTATCTAATAAAAGGCTAGTTGCTCTGCCATTTCCACTTTGATGAAACAAATTCATCAGACAAATAAGCAAAAGTACACTGTTCAAGAGATAGTTTCTGTATTCATTCATACAGACTGCTTTATAATATCATGCAACACAAGAATTTTAAAGGACTATTCTTCTAGTCGGCGAGTTGCAATGTTTGCATTGAAGAGAACCTACAAGAATTCTACAACTCCCAAAAAACCAAGGTCCAAATTGCTCAGTCACCCCTTCATGAGGCACTCGTCGCCACAGCACAGAGCACAGGATAATTAATGAAGTTCGTTTTGATGATTTATTATCTCATTACATGAGACAAACTTTGATCCCCCCTAGTTTTAACCTATTCATCAGAGAACTTACCCAAAATGAGAAAAAATATTGGTATATAACTTTAAGAACCACATAAATGTGTATTTTTGAAATAAAATGAATGTGTCTTGAATCCTTATACATTTTCTTACCAGTCCCATCTATTTTGTCTTTGATCCAAACTCCTAAATGTTTGTGCACGCATTTCTTGGTGACAACGTTGGGAAACACAGCAACGGGACTTCATTATTCTGTTCCTTCCTGTCATTATGGAAACCAGCCATCAACCTATGGAGTGATGGCAGGTAAGAAAAGTTGTCTTTTACATGTTATTGTATTTGGGGACAATTAGATGGATTTTCTTGGCCTGAAATAATTGTGATCAGAGTGTGACATGAAATTCGATTTCTTAACTTTGAAAATTACCGTTAAAAATCACTTCTTGTTTCCTGTGACACCCGCAGAGATCATAGGGGTTATACCTAATTTCCCTACTCACATGTCCCTGAACTGCTGTGCTTCTTGAGTTTGCTTTATATAGTTTTTATTCAAATTCACTATTGTCAAACTGTTAATTGTAACTTGAGGCTATTGGCAGGCTTACCTTCACTAAAAATGTAGTAGCTACTAGCCTCATGTGGCTATTTAAACTTAAATGTAAACTAAGTAAAATAAAATAAGATTTCAAATTCAGTTTCTCAGTTGCACTTGCTATATTTCAAGTGCTCGATAACCACATGTGGCTAGTGACTCCCATATCAGACAGCACAGGTGTACAGAACACCTCCCCTCATCATTATATTCCTTCTGGACATTTGGTCCATAAAGATAAATAAGACATTGATTGAAGCTCAGAGTGATCGGCAGGGGCTTTAGTGATAGCTGTTTCAGGCTTTACAGCCCTTTCTGAATTGCTTCTGAATGAGTCTTAGATTGAAATCATTGAAGTTACATACTTTTCTCCTATAAATAAGTAAAGTATGACTGTATCAAGTATAGCTACCTGTTTATTGATCCTTCTAGAAAGGCATTGAAGCACAGTTTTTGAGGAATAGGCAGATCTGGCTTATGAGATCTATTCATCAAAAATCCTTGCTTAATTTCATGGCATGGCTACATAAGATTTTAATCATTTTTAAAAAGTGCAGTTTTATTATGCACAGGATTTTCATTTGTTGGTTTATTTTTAAAGAAATTCTTTGAAAAGAACTCTTATTGATGACAAACTAAAGCTGTGTGAGAAAATGTGTGTGTGTGTGTGTATGTGTGTGATAATGAGGGAGAAACTTTGGATAAAGGAATCATCTATTAGGGAAATCTTTTCTAACTGACTTGTGTTTTGTTATCATCCAGATAAGCAGTAAAAAAAAAAAAAAAAAAAAAAACCAAGCAAGCAAATATTGATTTATTCTTATAATTTTTCAAGTAAAATGGAGCAAATAGTTTAATTTTAATTAAATTGTTTAACCTTCGATGTCTCAAAATTTGTCTACTTAAGACTAAATAAAACATTAAAACTTTAAAATAATAATCCAGGAAAATATTAGTTTCTCCTTAATAAACCAGTATCCTAACATTTATGGTTAAATGAAGACCGGGGTTCTTAACGATGACCTGTAAATTCTGATATCTTTTTTTAATAATTAAGAAATAAAGCCATATTTTTTCTTCCTCTCTGGAAATGGATTATTTATGATCAACATGCTTAAATAGTATTCATAGTTAATGAGAATAGCCCTCCTCAATGATGAACTACTTTCATTATAAAATAGTAAAACAAATGTGTTTAGTTACTAGAGGTGCGGGTGGAATGCTTTCTGTGGCCTTTACAACATTTGGATTAGGAGACAGGAAATGACAAACACATGCTGCTATTTCCTGGAGGAAAGACCTCACAGTTCATTTACAGGAACTCCCAGGAACCAAGGTACATCGTCAGTTTCTCTCTTAACCCAGCACAGAGGCAGTCCCCGCCAGTTGATTGAGGTTGGCACCGAGATTAAAACCAGTCACAGACCAGCAGCCAATAATCTCTTGCCCAAATACCGTCAGATAGTTTTGCTACCACCTCCCACCCCGCCAAATCAGAGAGGGCCACCGCTGGCCTCGGGAGTTTGCAGCTGGCCTCAGAATTCTAACACCCTTCCTGCTCCCAGGACTGGAGCCAATATGCCAATGTTCACATGGAGAGTGTTGGCAGCTCATGTCTTTCTGATACAAGTTTCCTCCAGCAGGAACTCAGCAAACCCTCTTCCATGAACCGCTTCCTCATTACAATTAAAATGAAAAGGCCCGCGGAAGAGCCTTTCAAAATGATTCAAAACCCTGGCTTAGTGACATCAACAGCACGAGTCTTACACCGAGGTCTGGAGCTATCACTGTGGTCTAAAATTAAATATATTTTACGAGTGAAAGAAAAACTCACCATCACAAGCAAAAAGATATTTGAATATTTTTGAGAGGGACTGTTAAATCTCTCTCAAAAATTTTGTTAAAATGTGATATGCTTTAAATGTCAGAATGTCTATACTGGGACATAATTCAGTATTAGCATTTGCCTCATGAGAGATTAGATCTAGGAGAATCTGAACTCTCTTGCCTTTATCCACAGTAAACCTGCATAAATTGAGTTACAAAATACAGCAATTCAGAAATAAGAGAAAAAAGGTAAATAAGAGAGAAATATATAAAGTACACAATAGAAACTTGATTATGTCATTTGAATTTTCTGAGAAGTCTTAAGGCATTAATCAAATCAGCCACTTCCACACAATCCACAGAAGTGCCTTAACAACAACAATGACATGGTGTCACATACTCTATATAAAAAAGTGAAACTACAGAAAGAACTATATTTCTAAAAGATATGAAATTATTTTCATATGGTTATGTCATTACCCATACTCTGATGCTTACATTTAGTTTGAGCATTTCATTAAATTAATAACTCACAGGAAAAGAAGAGCTATAACTAATATTTTGTCAGGTTGGTAGGTAGAATTTTAATGATCAGATGAATTCACCGTACCTAATAGTCCAGGTGCAGGAAAAATAAAGAGAATGACTTGTTGAGAGTAATGAGTTATCCATACCATTAACTAATTACTAACATTGTTCAAATGACTTAGCACCTCTGAGTTTCAGTCTCTTCATATCTAAGTTGTGGTGGGTACTACAACTCTATTGAGATTGAGTAGTAGCAAATTTGTGTCAGCTCAAAATGAGTTATCTTTGGACCTTCTCTTCAGGTACTCTTGCAGCTACATTCCTTCTGTCCTTTCACTCCTGAGAACTTAGAGAATTCAAATTCAACACCTTACAGTACAAATAATAAAAAATCGAGAATTACAAATGCTGTTCAAAGTCTCTCCTAGATAAACACAAAACAAAACAAAATATCAGAAAACAGTTCTCAAAACCCTGACTTTTGGGTTTCTGAGAGAGAGTTTCTGTTCTCCAGTATCTGAAGCAGAGTACAATTCAGGAAACAAGCTCAATGAGGGTTCACCCTTTCCGCTGTCCTGTGGAAACAGCAAATCAACCTCACTGTAATGAATGTTAAACCCACCCTCTTTACATGATGTAGTGGTCAAACCAAGAAGTGGTGTGAAAGTCCTTGCTTTAAAAATTAATTTCAAGGGGAAAACAAAACAAAACGAAAACCTCGTTTAAGTCCCAAACTCTTAAACAAGGTTTAAGTCCCAAGAGTTTGGGACTTAAACAAGGTGATGAGCATCCAATTCTTATTGATGAGAAATGGATATTAAAAGAAAAGATTGTTATGGCTGAAAATATTCTCGCTGCATGGGCTAACGCAAAAGAAAATGGAAATCAGCCTGACAAATGACAGGGGGTATAGTCTATTTGGGAACCCATCTTTTCATTTTTTGAAATTTGAATTTTTTTTTCTCTTAATTTACTTCTTTTCCTTAGTTCTTTGCTTTATTTGGCCCTAAATTGTTCTGGTTGCAATAACTCTAAGGAAACAAGTAATTCTGAAGATCTTTCGCTTCTGCATCATGAAAGGTCTTTTGGTAGCAGTGACATGATGTATTTTCACTTCCAGACTAGGGGTTGGCAACCCTTTTCTGTAAAAAACCAGACAGTAAATATCTCAACCTTTCTAGTCTTTGTTGCAACTATTCAACTCTGTCATTGTAGCAGGAAAGCAGTCACAGGCTGTATGTAAAGAAATAGGCGTTTCAAATTAAACCAAACAGCCAATGGGCCCCTGTTGTACACGGATAGAATTTACCAGTGCACACTAGTGAAAAGATCACAGTGGAAGCATATAATTTCCTTTGAATTTTTGTGCCTAAGGAACACAGGGGAATATATGCAAATATTCAGATACATGTTCCTGTGCGTGTTACAAGCACAGCAGGGTGGCGTATGTTACTGTGTCCCTCTGCTTCCCCTGTTTGTTTTTTTAAGGCATCAAGCCAGTAACCTGAGATGATGTTGTAAGCTAACCACATGCTGCAAAGATCAATTTGTCCCATGCTATGGTACATTGAGTCAGCACCTAGTAAGACAAGTCCTATCTCTGACCCCCATTGCCTGCTTTAAAAGATTTACCTCTGTTCTTCTCCCTCCTCTGCCACACAGAAATGCATACATGGCAATTTAGAAAGCCTCTGGTGAATTAATCTTCAATGTGAAAATGTATTTGGAACTACAGTATGCAAACACTTCCAAGCTATGTGTGTGTGTGCTGTCCAGGCCTCAAGATAATTTTTCTTTATCCATGTTTCAGAAAATGTTGATGAGACCTCTGTTGCACATGACTCACCACATCTTTCATCTTATTTCCACCTTTTTCAGTAATCTAGGTTTTAAAAAGATTTGAAACATATTCATCCCAATCACTCTCCACACTCCCCCAAATGCAGGCTCAGATGCTAGAAACAGAAGTTCATTTGGCTGTTCTTTTAAATCGTTATGATGAAATTCTGTGTAAAGTTAGTTCCAGGAAATCTGTGACCTTGCAGATAATTGTAGATATTTTCATATAATGAAAAATAAAAGTGGGCCGGGTGCAGTGGCTCATAACTGTAATCCCAGCACTTTGGGAGGCTGAAGCAAGTGGATCATCTGAGGTTAGGGGTTTGAGACCAGCCTGGCCAAAATGGTGAAACCCTGTCTCTAAACAAAAAATTATAAATAAAATTATACATAAAAAATAAATAAATACAAAAATTAGCCAGGCGTGGTGGCAGGCGCCTGTAGTCCAAGCTACTCAGGAGGCTGAGGCAGGAGAATTGCTTGAAGCTAGGAGGCAGAGGTTGCAGTGAGCTGAGATGGCACCACTGCACTCCAGCCCAGGGAACAAGAGCAAGACGCTGTCTCCAAAAAAAAAAAAAAAAAAAAAGAAAAGAAACCAAAGGAAAAGGAAAAAAAGAAAAATTGTATCACACATCACATTTTGCTTCTTGTTCTGGATGCCAAACCTTGGAGAATGGTATTTTCTGTGTACTTTTCATGGATTCCATTCAAATTTGTCTTCTGTGTGTCCACTTCACCAGAGTACTTACAATGTATAAACTACCTTTCAATTTTTGTGGCTGGGTTCTGTGGCTTATACCTATAATCCTAGCACTTTAGGAAGCTTTGGTGGGAGCATTGCTGGAAGCCAGGAGTTTGAGACCAGCCTGGGCAACACAGTGAGATCCCATCTGTGCAAAAAATTTAAAAAATTAGATGAGCACGGTGGCGCATGCCTGTAGATACTACTTAGGATGCTGAGGTGGCAGGATGGCTTGGGGCAGGAATTTGAGACTGCAGTGAGCTATGATTTTACCACTGCACTCCAATCTAGGAGACAGAGTAAGACCCCATCTCTAAAAATAAAGAATAAATAAGCAAAAATAAATAAATAAATAAATAATTTTATGGAAATAGGGATGACACACTTTATATACATTTTATTGTAATATTTTTTGTCTAAAAGCATTTGTTTAAAATAGCCAAAGGTGTTTAAATGCAGAGAAAACCTTTTAAAGGGAAGTTATTTAATTTAGTGAGTATAAACTGCCTGGAAAATGAACCAGGCAATTATTTTGATGTGGCTTGCTGCAATGCTCATTAGACTTTAGTTCTGGTTTAAACTGCAAAGTTAATTCGTTGGGCACTGAAGGCAAGTTGTTTAATTTCTTTCTACTTAAATTTTCTACATTGTAAATTATGGGGAAAAACATATATCTTTCCTGACTCATTTTCTTTTTTTTTGTATAAAGACAAAGATGATGACAAATGTGAAATTAACGCAACACAAAGTGTTGCATAGAAGATTTGTAGCAGTACATGATTATGATCAGCAAGAGAAATTGAAAATAATAATAAAATTTGATAACAAATTCAGACCTTATAGTATGCATATGTAAAAAACACACAAATTGTTTATATAAAATAAACATAATTTGACATAGGTTAAATGAGTCATCTAAAGTGTCTTAAAATATGTTAAATGTACAAAATCTAACAGTAGCCTGGCTTTTCTTTGTACTCTTTCTCAGGGTATTTTATCATTAAATGTATTAAGTGATACCTGATGGACCTTAATAATAAAAGAAGTGAAAGTTTTATAAATGTATGTGCAAATCAATTCTGAAAGTATAAGCACAAAACAACTCTTCAGATAAATATCAGATTAAATAGATGCTAACATAAATGTCATCAGTTTTCTTTTTACATCTATTAGTCCTTCTTTTAATTTAGCAGAAAACTAAAATTAATAAAGAGCTAAAAATGAACCCCACAGCAATAAACATTTTGAAGAAAAGCTATATAATAAAAGGAAAGTTGGTCAAATTGTTTTTAAGAATGTTCTCTGGTCTGATCAAGACGCCACACAATAAAGCATACACTGGATAGTTGACTGACTTTTACAAAAGTAAACCTGGATAATTTTAGTTTGGAAAAGTAGCAGGAATTTTTTAAAGACAAAAATAGTTTCTTTCACATCTTTTTCCCAGCTTTAAAGCAGACAAATTTATTTTATGCTGATTTGTTTAACCTCTCATTTATATGTTTACTTTGTTTTAGAAAAATAATATGCCCTTTTAGATGGGGTGCACTTTATAATTACATATTTTTATATAAATAATATAAACCAACAATTTGCTGAGTTGCAGTATTCTTTGCTCATTACATATTGATATATTAATGTAAGATTTATGTATTCTGGAAAATATACTATTACTCATGTCTTTGACTTGGGAATGTATGTGTAGAGTAATTATAGGTGGCATGAACTCTGGATGCATTTTTTCAGTAAGTTTCTAAGAATCATTATTGCATGTATTCCATAGTAATTTATTTTAAAATATTTATACTTAACAAGAAAAGGATTAATTACTCAATATTTTTGTATAAAAATGTCTTGCTTACACAATCATCCTTCTATATATGTGGCACATTGGTTCCAGGACCCCCAAGGATACTGAAATCTTTGGATGCTCAAGTCCCTGGTATAAAATGGTGTAGTATTTGCAAATAATCTAGGCACATTCTCTACTTTAAATCATCTCTAGATTACTTATAATATCTAAATCAATGCAAATGCTATGTAAATAATTCTTATACTATACTGGGTTATTTGTATCATTTTTATTCTTGTGTTGTTATTTTTTACTTTATTTTTTAAATGTATTTAATCCACTGTTGCATCAACCCATGAATGCAGAACCCATGGAAACAGAAGGCACACTAGACATGTCATTTAATATAAATTAAAGTAAAATCTTTGTCGATAAAACTTGTAATGCATTGATAAAGAAAACAAGAAACAAAATGTGTTGGAATTTGGCTTATATACGACTCTCTCACCTATACTTCCCAACTGAGATAGACTCTTCCAATGAAGAAGGAAGTCTGGAAGCAATTATATAATAATTTCAGACCTTTTTACATTTTTTGTGATTTAATGTATCCACTCAATAGAGTCAATGCTTTATCATTTATGGGTAATTACTTATCATATATAAAGTTGCAAACTTTCTTGCTGCTTATTTTTGCTTTTCCTTAAATAATAATCAAGAAATTATTCTATTATATTGTATATTTTTCAAGAAATCTTGTTAGTGACTTTTTAATAGAACTTTCGAGGTTACCTTTTGTTAATGTTTAATCATTCCTCAAGCCTATTTAGCCACATTAATATATTTTATATTCTTATCATTCTTTTTCTGCCTGCCTTCATTTAATTAAAAAAGATGTGATTTTTCCTAATAAAATCAAGTTTTTACTGATTAAATAGGGGGGCATTTTTATATTGTGAAATCAATTTCCCAATCACAAGAAAACTTCTCAGCATAGCACTTAGCTGAAGCATTTAGTGCCATGATTACAACAAACATCACCCATTATTTGTTCAATGAATTAAGAAAACAGAGTTCCATGCATAGATTCTGGTTAGAGTTCAACCTCAGATTCCCAGGAATAGGTGTCATTTAAGAGAAAAACATGATAGAAAACGTACACTTCCGAGAGAAGTTGTTTGTTTCTATTTTAGTTATTCGCAGTCCCCTGCTTCTTTCCTTTAACCCTATCTTTGGTGTTGCTGCTCTGGAGAAGGTAGAAGATAAATAATCTCAATTCTACTAAGCTACTTTGACTCCTTCTTCAGAAGACTATATGTAAGGTAACCTTTTAAGTACTGAGACAGGCTAGAGCAGAATAATGGGCTAAATCAGGTAAAATCCTTTCTTATATAGAAATAAGGAAGAATTACAATTGGTCTTTTTCATTTTATTTCTTTGTTTACTCACAGGTAGTTTAACCCCTTGTCTTTATAAATTTCCTGACCACACTTTGAGTCATGGATTTCCTCCTATACACCAGCCTCTCCTGGCAGAGGACCCCACAGCTGCTGATTTCAAGCAGGAACTCAGGCGGAAAAGTAAATTGGTGGAAGAGCCAATAGACATGGATTCTCCAGAAATCAGAGAACTCGAAAAGTTTGCCAACGAATTTAAAGTGAGAAGAATTAAGTTAGGTATGTGCTTGTTAAAGGCAACAGGAAAAAGAGCTTGGTTTGCAAATCTTTATTGCTGTTAAATCTCTTATATGTTACTCAAATGTATAAGATGATTGTCATTCTTCATCTCTACTGTGGACATAGTTAATTGCTATGGAAATCCTCCAAAAACTTTTGTTTACTGATAATTTCTTAAGAGCCTAAATACATAATTTTTAAATTAATAATACTCTTTCAAAACTTACCCACCTCAACTTTAGTTTCGAAGTGCCCATTTTTATCTATATTTTATTTGAACCATACATATTGATACATTAATATGTAGTGAAATGTGTGAGGCCATACTTTTATATGATTCAAAAGTACAAAAGAGTATAAGTGACATGTATCCTTCTGCTTGTTTTTTCTGTTTATCATTGTTGTTAGTTCTTTGTGTATCTTTCCAATGATAGCTCATGGATAGATATGCAAATATATGTATTGTGCCCAACATAAGTATTATTTGAAGTTTTCAGTAGTAATTTTTCTAGAGCTCTTTTTCCTTTGTGGAGCTGTCAAGTTTCACTTTATGAATATACTGCAATTTATTTGACCAGTCCTCTCCTGATGAAATTCGGGTGGTTTCTGATCTTTGACTGTTAGAAACAAGGCCACGATGATTAACCCTATAAATGTTATTTTGCACCCATATAAATAAATGCGCAGGAAAAATGTTAGAAGCACAATTGCTTGATCAAAAGTATGTGTACTGGTAATTTTGATAGATGTTGTCAAACTGGTCTCTAGAGAAGCTCTACCAAATTTTACTGTCACCATGAGAATCTTTTTCAACATCCTCAGGCTATATCGACTCCAAAACGGCATGAGCTTTTAAAATCTATTTCTTTTTATTTTCTGCTTAATGATATCTCCAGCATCTAGAAGAATGTAACTAGAACACAAAATAAATAAATGGTGGTTGAAGGAAAAAATATGCTGTTAATCTTTTAGATCTTTGCACATCAGACAGGTCAAAGTGACATTTCACTGCTACTTCATTTAAAATTTATTTTCTTATGATTGTAAAGTGTATTATTTAATGTGCTTGACAATCATTTAAGTTTCTTTTTCTGTGAACTGTCTGTTCAGAGTCTTTGCTCATTTTCTATTGAAGTGTTTTTAAAATAAAACAACTATAACAATTAACTTTGGTTAAATTGCATAAAGTTGTGTATATTTTTTAATGGATTGAAATAACAGTTCAAAACTCTGCACTTGCAGAATGAACCATAGGTAATTTAATAAGAATATTTATTGATGGGCATCATATGCAACCATTTTATACATATAGGTATATAGCCTTAGGTCCTGAAATAATATGTAGCTATTACATGTAATAAACACAGTAGTAGGAATCTTTGTGAAATTCATTTTCAGTTTGCTATTTATATTACTGTGAATGTTTCAAATTATATGTTGATTATTTCAGCTGTACTCTAAAAATGTTTCGGACAAACAATAAGGATCATTAGTCTGAAGATAGAGGCAATACCAAAAACTATAAAACGGGCTCAGAGGTATATGTGAAATGCGTAATCATAACCTCTTAATAAACACGGTTTTGGGGAAAGCAGAATAATTCTTAGTTTTATTTAGTACCCTTCAACAATATCATTGAATCTTTTAGAGTTGAAATAAAAAATTTTATGATATATAACCATATATTTTATGCATTATAGTTAATATATTAAAGATTTTTGAGCATATATTATTTGATATTTAACAATAATGATAAAAAGAGCTGTAATTTTCAAGTGCCTTATAAAGTGTTTAGGATACACCTAAACATTGGCTAAATATTATGACTGGCAGATGTTTCTATCTGAATTATTTCAGTGAGTAGATAAAAGTAATTTATTAACTAGAAGAAATATGTTTTGAAGTATTGGACAAGTACTTGAAAGTATAATGAATCTTACTAAATAATTCTGATTTGCCAAGACTATATAGTTAAAAAACAGTATGTAATAGTTGACAAAGATACAAAGATTTGTGTGACAATGAACCAAAATTAACATTTTTTGGAAAGTTGGAGCTGATGGTCTTTATTGTCCCTTCACAGGATACACCCAAACAAATGTTGGGGAGGCCCTGGCAGCTGTGCATGGCTCTGAATTCAGTCAAACAACAATCTGCCGATTTGAAAATCTGCAGCTCAGCTTTAAAAATGCATGCAAACTGAAAGCAATATTATCCAAATGGCTGGAGGAAGCTGAGCAAGTAGGAGGTACTAAACTGTGTCTCTGAAGGCAGTGCTATGTTTTAACCTAAAAATAACGGCTTCAATCAGTAGGATTAATGCTAAAGCAGGAAGTTTGAGGGATTTTTTTTCCCTCCTTTTCTCTTTGAGATGAAAAACAAACATTTTGTTATATCACACTAAAAACAACAACAAAAAAGGAAGGGCAATGTAAGTATGGAAATAAATTTATTGAGGAGAGAATAACCTATATAAGGAAAGCTTACAAGGTAAGTTGGCATTAGCATGAAGGGGTAAAATGCTTATTTTTTTACACATCCATTTTTTTCCTCTCTTTTATACTAGAGAAATTATATATGAATCATATTTGTATCCTAATATTAGTGTACACAAATCATTTGCACACACGAGTCTTCCAAGTAAATAATATAAGCAATTGCTAGATATGCAACTTAATGAGATACAATTATCTACTCATACAAATGTCAGAGCTGGATAAACAGTGAGGTTTGAGAGTAGTTACAGCAAGCATTCCAACAAAAGTAAAGTGAGGATATTATTTGTAGAAAGTGCCTTTGCGAGGTTAACATTTATTTCTGCGTTGATATTTTTCACTAAGGTCTGTAATAGAAAATGACTTAGACTGCAAACATTTAAGACAAAAATGTCTGGCATTTTTATTTTGCATTGTTTTATGAAAACAAATTGAAATCCAAATCAGATAGTTTTTTATAAAGAGTCTACTTTGTATTTGTAATTATCTCTCTTTTCCACATTATAGCTTTGTACAATGAAAAAGTGGGAGCAAATGAAAGGAAAAGAAAACGAAGAACAACTATAAGGTATTCTTTATATTAAAAGTTCCTGAGGACAAGACTGGTATTTTATAAATGGAATGAGCATTTGAGTGTAATGCAGGTGTAACATAACATAGAAATGTAAGGCGAATTGGGAGGCCAAGGTGGGCCTGAGGTCAGGAGTCCGAGACCAGTCTGGCCAACATGGTGAAACTCTGTCTCTACTAAAAATATAAAATTTAGCCGGTCATGGTGGCGGGTGCCTATAACCCCAGCTACTCAGGAGGCTGAGGCAGGAGAATGGCTTGAACCCGGGAGGCGGAGGTTGCAGTGATCCGAGATCATGCCACTGCACTCCAGCCTGGGCAACAGAGCGAGACTCTGTCTCAAACAATAAAATAAAATAAAATAAAATAAAATAAAATAAAATAAAATAAAATAAAATAAAATAAAAGTAAATACAGTCTAATGAAGAAACAGGATGGGTTATAAAAAAATAATGTAATAACTGTGAGAAATGGAGAGCTAATAATTTTTAACATTTGATGGAAAATTATGTATTGTTTGATTCAAGAACACTTTTGCTCCAGAAATTATGAATACAAACAGAAAGAAAACAATCATTTCTAAGAGAGTGGCCATATCTTCTGCCCTTTTAGATATAACTTATTGCTCTGGCAATGTAGTATCCACGGTGTCTGTAGTATTTAAAAATATGACACTAGTAATCAGTGTTTCGGTCTCTTAAAGTTCAACATGACCTCTTGCATTTCAACCCAGAAAGATTGTTCATTGATCTTTTTGTAGTTTTTGTGAGACATGCTTAGGAAATACTAAAAGACAGATTTTGTTTTGGTTGGTCAGTTGTTCACTAGAGGTTATCTTTATTGAAAACAGCCCTAAATGATTTTGGGGAGATCCTTAGAAATGTCTAGGAAAATGTTCATTTTCTTTTCATGAACTCAGTGCCCTCTGGTGGCACAAAGTGGGATACACATAGAAAGCCTGGGTCCCTTAATTCTTTCTGTGACTCTGGTGCAACTCTACCTTGCATAAGACCAAACATCTACACATTTAACAAACTATACATTTTTCCTTGTAAAGTGTCTTGCAAGTATGTTCAGAGTTTTTCGTTTCCTTTTCATGTTAATATTTAGGAAATTCAACCTACCTTAATTTTGATCTGTCACAAACTTCACTAAAAACAACATTTCACCCCTTATGTCCACCCCACCCCAGCATTGCTGCTAAAGATGCTCTGGAGCGACACTTTGGAGAACAGAATAAACCTTCTTCTCAAGAGATCATGCGGATGGCTGAAGAACTGAATCTGGAGAAAGAAGTAGTAAGAGTTTGGTTTTGCAACCGGAGGCAAAGAGAAAAACGGGTGAAAACAAGTCTGAATCAGAGTTTATTTTCTATTTCTAAGGAGCATCTTGAGTGCAGATAAGATTTTTCTACTGTATAATAGCCTTTTTTTCCTGTTTCATTCCTTTCTCTTCCTCAAGAAAAACAGAAATTACTTGGTTGACTTAAAATCATTTTATATCAATAGCTTTTACAGAAGCATTGCTTTTCCACTTTTTTTAAAAAAAGAAACCAACAATTTAAATTATAGTGATGTTATTTACTTGAAATAATTATTCTCAGAAGCCAGATTATACATTTTAAGCCAAATATATTAACAGTAATAAAACGATCTCTCTCTGTTTTCTCTCTCTCTCTCACACACACACACTGACATATGAGTGTGCATATGAGTTTATAGATTCCTTTTCCAAATATGTGTATTAGTTTTTTAACATTTAAGTCAGTAATGACACATATGTAAAGCACATCACCAGAAATATCCAATTCGAAAATTAATTAGCCAATGTTCTGCTTTCTACCAACTCTACTAGTTTGTCTGAACTAAAAGTTTTGAACTTAGAGCCAGAGGTGTCTTATACTTTTATTACTACCTTTAAGGAATAAGCCTCAATCAGAATTGATACTTTGAAGTAGAACTGTTTCAAAAGAGATTTGTAGAAACATTAATTTTTGATCTTTTTATTCCTCCTAAATATTAGCTTTTTGATGTGTAGCCATAGAAAAGAATGCTTTATGGATCCTTGAGCCTCAAACCATTAGTCTATAAGCTGCAACGGGACAGGAAGAGATCTGGCTTGTTTGGTGTTATTTCTCCGGGACTTGGGAAAGTTCTTGCTCATATTAGGCATGCAATATTTGTTAAATGAAGGAGTGCAATGTTAACAATAGCTACAAATGTGAACGGCATCACCTAATTTTAAATTATAATGTTTTTGAAATCTCACAATCTGGAAAATCATCCAGGTTTCTATAACAAGACATGATCACTTTTGGTATAATTGATTAGAATCTGATTTACTATTTGTAAAAATGTTTGACATATTGAGATTTTAATTTTAGTTCTGAGAATTGTATCGAAAAGAACATATTTATTTAAATTTTAAGAATGCATTACCTTGAAACATGCTAGTAGAAGCAAACTGTAATGTGATATTAACTTAGAATAGTGACTTTTTTTTACATTTGGAATGTAAATCTGCTGGCTATGTTTATCTAACTTATTTTAATATAACAAAAGTGGTAACATTAGACCAAATTTTATTGTTGAATTAGAATGCTTAGAAAATAAATGATACTGTCCAGTCTCTTTTTATGATATTATTAAAGACCCAGTATTTTTATAGGTCATAATCTACATAGACTATATATGTATGTTCATACATAATCACCATCAATTGGATGGGTAAAATTTGATATATTACTAACAAAGATAGACATTTAACTAACAAAACAGCTTTCAGTGGCCTAATCATCCATGCTTAAGCACACATTTAGCATCCAAAAGATATGAAATACAACATTCTTATTTAAGAGTAAATTCCAAATTATTCAGCCACACAGCCATTCAAGTTCCTTCTCTGGATAACTCAACATTTCTTCGCCTACTTAAAACACATTAACTGGGGAAGGAATTCTTTAGTTTGCTAAAAGCCAGATCATGTATACATACATGTATATGTATATATGCAAAAATGTATATATGCACTTTGAAACTTGCAAATAGAAATAAAACGTCATGCAGTATAAATCTAGATTAGTGATTGTTTTGCATTTTAAATATGATTCCTCTGGTAATGTTTACTCTTTATGTAACAAAAATAAGCATGTATATATGCTTACATCATCAATATATTTTAGATCATAATCAGCATCATTAAACATCCATCCATAAGGTTATTCTTTTCAAGTTTAGACACTACCAGTATTGGGAACTATGTTTTTCCCTAAAATAAATTATTTTAATACTTACTATTGAAATAGCAAATTATTATTATTATTATTATTATTGAGACGGAATCTCACTCTGTCACCCAGGCTGGAGTACAGTGGCATGATTATTGTTCACTGCAGCCTCAGTCTCCTGGCCTCTCCACCTCAGCCTCCTGAGTAGCTGGGACTACAGTTGCCACGCTACCATGCCTGGTTATGTTCAAAATTTTTGTAGAGACGGGGGTCTCCCTATGTTGCCCAGCCTGATCTTGAACTCCTAGACCTAAGTGATCCTCCCTCCTCAGCCTCCCAAAGTGCTGGAATTACAGGCATGAACCACTGTGCCCAGTGAAATAGCAATTCTTTGCTAACTGATATGGTTTGGCTGTGTCCTACCCAAATCTCATCTTGAATTGTAGTTCCCATAATCCCCACGTGTGGTGGGAGGGACCAAGTGAAGATTAGGGGGACGATTTCCCGCATCCTGTTCTTACAATAGTTAGTTCTCATGAGATCTGATGGTCTTATAAGGGGCTTTCCCCTTAGGTGGGCTCTCATTCGCTCTCCTGCCGCTCTGCAAAGAGGTACCTTCCACCATGATTGTAAGTTTCCTGAGGCCTTCCCAACCAGTAAGTACCAGTAACTCATTTGTATTGTTTTGTATTATACAAAACTCATTTGTATTGAGACTACTTTCTAACTACATTAAAATAATACTTTAATATATTTTGATTAATTTTCAGAACAGAAAATGGTTAATGCCATTTAGAATGCTAAACCTCAATTAAACAAATGACATATAATTCCCTGTGTAGACTGGTATGTTCATACTTTGGGGAATAAATGACAAAGGCTGACTTTAGCCATAGTCTTTCCCTCTTATATATTTGTGAGCTCTTTAAGTCTTCAGGAATTAGTAGAGTTGTCCATTAAAATGGAAGAAAGATGTTTGTCATTTCTACTAGTTTGGTACATTCAACTTTACCTAGTAAAGGTAGCTGATAAACTCATTCATACAATTTACCTTTCCATCTCTAAAGGTGGAAAGGATTTGTCCAGTCAAAGAAATATTTTCAGTGTTTGGGGATGGTTGGGGGATGTGTGTATTTTCAAATTGTTGGGGGAATGTGGTGTTCCAACAATAGGGAACCTGAAATCTGGCTTCACAATCTTCAGGCTTCCTCTAGGGCAACACCGATCCAGCTGACTACTAAAACAACTAAGCTTAGAATGGTTTTGAATCCTCACCTTCTACAGAGAGGAAATTGGAAGGTTGATCTGTTTCTGAAGTTGCCAACACCTTTTCATGCACAGTAATGGCATCAAAGGGACAAGTCATCACAGGTCTCTTTTGAGACCAGGAAAACCTGGTCTGTTTTAACATGTTAAAACTCCTGTTTTAACAGAGGAGTGTCTAAAATAAGAGTACCTATTTCAATTAGGGCCACAGAGATCAGGTGAGAAGTATGGCAACTAGGATGGTAGGAAATGCATTTTGGCCAAAAAGAGAGTACCAGGTTTTTTCTAAAGACATTCAAATGCAAATAGTAAAATATACATCCCTGTGCAAGTCAAACAACGTAAAGCCCATAGGCTGACAGCTTCCTCTCTCTGTTCCATAGGGTCACAATCTTGAGCCCCTTTCCATTAGCTCTTGCAATAACCAGATACTCCCCTCAGAGCACACAGTACAGTGTGTGCAACATAATCATCTGACAGATGATCATTTTATGTTTTCTAACAGGTGTTATCATTAGTATTGACATTTTTGTATCACATTCTACTTCTCTGGTACTCTGAAATTTCCCCCATAAATAACTTTTTCATTTGGTAACAAAATGTGGCTTTGGGCTGTATCCTTTTCAGTAACAGAGATACTCTTCTATTCTTTCTATGGCAACCTCTTGTTTGATTACAATTGTTAAATTTTTGTGTGTGCCTAAAGAAAAGTTAGAAAAAGCAGGTTAAAAAAAAAAAAAAGCAAAAAACACCCAGTATTTTTATTAAGCTCAATCTATAAGAACCAAGCCCTTATTTCTTATTCCTTAAGGGCTCAAAAGTAACTGTTTTCTTTTCAGCAAAGGATAGGGTAACATTACAAATTTATAGTGACAGTGATTGTGAAAACTACCACCACAACACTTTATAAACGTAGCCAAATCAGACCAGCTCTCTGTCTTTTATGTGCAAATTCTTTTGTGGTGTCCATGTTTGACTGAAACGAAATAAGTCACTAGGACTTACATGTTCAAAAATAAAACTTAAAAATGTTCAATCCCTGAGAATATTGAGAAAAAATTATTAATGTGAAACCACCAAATCTTAGGCTTATTACATTCACAAACATTAGTCTCGTGTACAATTATTTCTTAAAAAGATTTTTTTTTTTTTTAATGTAATTGGCAGAGTTTATCTAATTGTTCTTCTGGGAAAATAATAAAGATCATTCTTTTGAAAAATTACTAAATAAGAATAAAATTTTTAATTTTAGCAGCAACCAAAAAGAGCAAAAAAGGTAAGAAAAGGACAACAATAATAAATCTTTATTGAGATTTTTTAACAAAATAATTTTTAAAAACAAAAGCTCCCACATGTAAACAAGAAAGTAAATAAGTTAGATGGCATTATTATGTACATCCAAGAATCAAAACATGTTCTGGTAAACATTCCATTATCCAGTAAAATGTTTTGACCCATCACTGTTAAGAGAAACTGTGTATTTAATACTACCAATAACGAAACCTAATCTTTGAACATTATAAAATGGTTTACGGAATATAAACTATACAGTTTAGTTTTTCGTTCCTCCTAGCAATCCGTGTCACATGTATAGTAGTCCTAAGATGTATTTTGTCAGTATTAGCCCAAAATGTCCACCATCCCAAATTAACCAGGTTATACATATCTCCTCCAGTTTTCATGGTAGGATGTGTTAGAACCCATATATTACAACATCGTTTTTCAAAACTAACCTAATCCTAACTTCTATTCTAACTAGTCTGGCACTCCTTCATTTTCTCTCTCTGTCTACACGTTCATTAGATACCATGGCAATTTCACCTTAAAAAATACTGCTAATACACATTTAGACGGTAATTTCTGGTAAAATTGTGGTTTATTTATCAAAAAAAGAAATTATTTTAAAAATGTAGGTCAAGCATTGTCATAGTTGTAGTACTTAATTGAGAATAATGGCTTCAATTTAGAAGATTCAATATACACATTCAACAAAATTAAAGTTTAAATTATAATTCATATAATTATAATCCTCACTTTTTAGATGGCCAAAATATATTGTTTACTTACTATAAAGTGTTATTTATTCATTGTCTATTTTTACTAATTATATTCAATGCACAGTAATGGCATCAAAGGGACAAGTCATCATAGGTCTCTTCCGAGACCAGGAAAACCTGGTCTGTTTTAAGAGAGGAGTGTCTCAAATAAGAGTACGTATTTCAATTAGGCCCAGAGATAGGAAAAAGCCAGGATAATCTTTGTAGTGAGGCCTTGCTTTCGGTTTTAAATGTAATTCTTTTCTGCCAGCTGAAATAATTTAAAGATGTGCACAATAGATCTGTGCTATTTAAGGCAGGTGCCAAGCACATTTTGAAAGGTAATAAACTTACCAACTAGAATGTTCTCCCAACGGAAAAAGAAAAAGAAAAGCTATTACAGTTTTTGTTTAAGACAGATGTTTAAATAGCACTCTTCTTTTTGACCATTTAAAAATAATTTGGCAGCTGTAACTGCCTATGGTCATAACACATAATCACTTACAAAAGACAAGCAACAGATACAGAATTAATGATATACTTTTAATATTTTTACAACCCTCTTTAAGTTGGTGCCTAACGGCATTTAACAAGATTTTTATATTCAGTGAAAAAGATTTAGAACATAAACTGACATGAAGTAAGGAATATAATTTCTCTGTGCCATGCAAAAGAGAAGTCAACTTTTTACACATCATCACTCCTAAATAGTTCTAATTAAAATCCAAACTGTTTCCATTTTTGCATCATTGTCATTCTTTGGCAAAAGATTCAAAATAGCCATGGGTTAGGAAACAACTGTTCACTCACAGTCTCCATTTTTTTTTTTCCGCAAAATACATGTGTTTTGTAAAAGAAATCTGCACTGTGCTTGGTTTATACTACATAATTATAAGTAAGCAAAATATTATGACTTTTTTTGACTAATCTACTCCTAAAGCCTTGAGTTGCCGTTCAATCTCTTCATCTGAGATTGTAGCCTTTGAAGTAGAGGCAGATGGTAAGCTTCCAGCAGCTGATGGAGCTTTGGCCATCTATATTAAACAAAGAAAAACAAAAACGTGCATTAGCAAACATTTGGACTAGGACATAACAGGATGTGCTGTACAGAGGTCTCTTTAATTTACTTTTGAAACAGAAATAAAAAACATGTACCTAACAGTAAAAACAAAACAATTAAGTGACAAAGGTGGTAGGTAGAAACTATTTCCAACTAAGAAAAGATGATGTTCATACCTTTCCAGAAATTTCAATTCCAATTTCATCAAGAACTTGATTCACAATATCCTGGCTTTCTTCTTCATCATCAGAACCGTCAAAGATGTCATCAAGTGTGTCATTGACTGGGGGATAAGGGAGAAGGAGCAAAGCATTTACTTTCAAACAAATTTCAGATTAGATTTATATATTTACAGTCTAGCTCAACTATTTTGTATATTACAGAAAGCAAATTCAGTGAACTAAAAAAATCCTTCAAAATGTCAGTGAAGTACATTGATAAATACACATTTGAGCCATTAAATCTGGAACAATGTTCATTTCAACACAAATTATCCTATAGTAAACAAGTCTACTCTGTTTTTTAAAAAATTACATCTAATAGACAAAAACCATGTGATATTCACAGCCACATGTTTAAGACTTTTAAATATTATTTCACAAATTGTATTCATTAAGCTGGTAGAGGAAGAATATGCAAGAATAAAATATCCTGTTAATATCTGGAAAACAATTTACTCTTTTTATATCTATAATCATATTTTTATACCTCTTAAATTTACATTCAAGATACATGTAGAACATTCTAAAGAAATCTAAGGTTCAGTATTTTAATAAATTTGCCTAAAGAATGATGTCCGATTTAACAGGATTATTACTGCTACAACCTTTCCTACCTCTCTTTCCTCCCCAAAATATTTACTGAAAGCACTCTGTATAGAATGCATCATGTTGAGTTGTGGGGAAACAATTTTTGATGGATTGAGATTGTGTCTTTTTTATCTTTGAAACTGGGCACCTCGTGCCTGAAATGCAATACATATACTATGGGTGTATAGACGGAGAAAAATAAAGACCTCGGGTAGTTGACACTAGAAAAAAAATTCAACAGATTGTGGTAAGAGAAAAGATAAATGATTACAAAGTTTCAGAGAAGGAGATTACATCCAACTGGGAGGAAGTAACATGTGAAGTAATCTGGCAAGGATACATAGGGTTTAACCACACAGAGATACAAAAATGGAATGGCCTGGGCAAAGTCATGGTGAGGCAACAGGGACACAAGCAAGAAAGAATAAGTTCTTCTGTTTGGTTGTTATTTAAGGTACATAAATGGAAAATGTCTGGGAGAAAAAAAAATTACAGCAGTTAGCCTAAAATTGTTCCTCTCCTGGTATCTGGCGAATGTCCCCAGAAGAAGAAAGACAGGTAACCTAGTCTGATTTCCTTGTAATCATGTTGGTAACTGTGGCTCCTGAAAAACAGGCTTAATGTTTACTACAAGAGTCTTTGTCTATGGAATGCTTGTACCAGGGTGTCCTGGTTTAGGACTGCTATAGTAACAAACCTATAATCTATGGGTTTATGCACCATGACTCCCTGGAAAATGTCACGTAAGGTAGGCAGTCATCTAGGGTATAAACTGAAGATGTTTCATAACCTAAATACTTCCTTCGTGTTTTTTATTTAAAATTTGGGGATTTTATCTTGTAGTAAGCAGAAAACCCCTGAAGGAATTTAATCAATATGCTCAGAGGTAAGATCCTGGAAAAAAATAATTTAGCCGTATGTTACTCAGATGTAACTTAGCAAAGTAATACGGGAGATGTGAAGTCCAGGTCATGAGGAGTTTATAAGTCCAGGTCATGCGGAGTTTATAAGTAAAGAAGTGGTTGCAGAAAAAAAAAAAAATGAATGAAGTAGATAGAAGAAAAAGATGAGAGAGGTGTAATCAGACTAACAAAGAACGCTTTCAGAAAGAATGTAATAATGCTCATCACAGGTATACTGTAAATTTCCCAAAGATCTTGTGTCTTAACTTAAATGTGAACAAGCTTTGGAGCAACAGAGCAGAATATAAATTCCAACTGGAAAAAGATATGTTGATTTACACCTTGAATTTATTTTGGGATGAAAATATTGTTAGTGTATTTTACTAGGTTGTTAAAAAAAAAATGAGTAACCATCAATAACTACTATTATACTACAGACTAATTTGCAATGTATTAAAATACAAATGAGAACAACTGCAGTAGGTATTATAGATATCTGATTAAGTAAGGGTTGTTGATTCTTTTCATTATAGCTTAATGGAAAAGTTCATTTCTCTGGTAAAGACTGCCATCACTGGCATTGGAAACCACATGTTCAATACTATGATCATTATATAAATAACAGTTTATATAATAAACAGTTCTCTCAGTCATTAAAATATGATTGATGATGTTTCAACAACCTGAAAAAACTCAAGAGTTTTCAAACTAAAGGCCTGAAGTGAAAACTACAGAACTTTGGAGCTGTCAAAGATAAACAGGCAATATCATTACAACCGCGAATAAAAACAGCTGTCCTGAAATAGAATACTAGAATAATAATGAGTTTATTCACCCTGGCAACTTAATTTGATACTGTTTTATACACTAAATGTTATTAAATGCTGTTAAACTAAAATATAGCAGATAAGCAAAGCTAAACTGGTATATCCCTAAACAGTTGTAAAACATTTATTTTTTCTATTTTTCATGTTTTATAGTTGTAAAACATTTAGAAAACATACTTTCAAAACAATGATTTTGTAAATACATTTCCACCATAACATGCAATTAGTTTATATTCAAAAAGACAAAAATTAAATATTAGAAGACTCTTGTGTGAGGGAAAAAAAAAATGAGAATAAAAACCAAAAAAAAAAAAGAGCTCCATTACCTCTACCCCTAATATAGGCAAATCTTCTATAGCACCGAAGAGTCGACATAACTCTGAAACTGCCTGACTTATATCATGAAGAATTATTTACCTCACAAGTTGGTTTTGGTATAGTAATCGATAAAGTAAAACTGCTAAAGCCAATGTGTAATAGAGATATGGCATAACATATTTTATACCTTTCCCTCAGTTAAATACAAATAGAATTTTGAGCCTGTCATTTTTGGTTTCATCATTTCTGCCTTCGTGAATGAGAATATGAGACTTAAAGTAAATAAATGTCTAATTTAAAGATAAGAAAACTATATATTTCATTATAACTTATTAAACTTACTCATTTCTTCAGTCATCTCCATTTTCATGTTTTCCTTCTGGAAATTCTGCATTGTTTGTAATGTCTTTTGTGGATCCATCTTCTTGTTAACTGCCTGCATTGTCTTTAAATGTATTTACAAGATTCATGTTACTTTCATAATTCTGAAAATTTTACTATGAAGTAAGTCAAAAGGGAACACATCAAATATAGACAGGCTTTTAAAAGATAGCCATCCTACCGTAATCAAACATAGAGTGTTAAATATTCTAGAAAAAAATGAAATAGTCATTTGGAAACCATCTGCTTAACATCTATATAATAAAGACCAGTGTGGAAAATCTCATCTGAACAGCAGGCAAGAAATTATGTAATAAAAAACATTATCAGCATAAAATCCTTCGCTATTCAAATAAGAAAATTAAATTTACCTGTTTATGTGGCAAGTAGGTAATGTCAATAAATTTTTAAATTTAATTTTTATAAAAACTTTCATTAACATTTTTAATGTCTAAATTTAAAAAGATTAGAAGATATACTAGCATACATACTTAATCTATTAACACATTTAAAACGATGGTTTAAAAAAACATAAAAATGTGAGTTTTGAAAAACTATGTGAAAACAATTCTCTTACATTATACATTCACAACTCATTTCACTAAGAGATTAATGTTCTCTAGTATCACCAAAATTTATTTACAATCATGTGTCATGTGCTTACATTTTGGTTAATGACCCACAGCATATACGACAGTGGCCCCATAAGATTATAATACTCCATTTTTACTATACCTTTCTTATGTTTAGCTATGTTTAGATACACAGATACTTAAACCATTATGTTACAACTGCCTACGAAATTCAGTACAGTGTAGCCTAGGACCAACAGGCTATACCATATAGCCTAGATGCGTAGTAGGCTGTATCACCTAGGTTTATGTAAGTATACTCCAAAATGTTTGCACAATGACAAAATTGCCTAAGATGAATTTTTCAGAATGTTAAGGCAGACATGACTGTATTTTTATATATATGATGCATAATATATGCATGATAAACATGTGTGTATGCATTATATAGCTAATTCAGTATATTAAAAGAAACCCTACAATAGAAAACACGTTGATTTCAAAGATATGAAGCAAATAGTCCTTTCTCAACTGCATGCAATGCTGTAGTCAAAGTATTCTTTCCAAGTATGACACTGCATTCCCCTCATCCCTGCCCACCCCCAACACACCTAACTCTCTAGTGGCTTTCCAGTGCTCTTAAGTGCTAAAAGTCAAATTCCATAATTTGCCTATGAGCCCTAACATGGATTAAACTTTGCACTATTGCTCTCTAGACACATCTTTCATTCCTTAAACGCGCTATGTTTTCTCTTGCCACTTGAGGCCAGGAGTTTGAGACTAGCCTAGCCAACACGGTAAAAACCCATCTCTACTAAATATACAAAAATTAGCGAGGCATAGTGGCTCACACCCACAATGCCAGCTACTCAGGAGGCTGTGGCAGGAAAATGGCTAGAACCTGGGAGGCAGAGGTTGCTGTGAGCCAAGATTGCACCATTGCACTCCAGCCTGGGCAACAGAGCAAGACTGTCTCAAAAATCAGACAATCAAAAAGAATACAGTAACTGAGACACAAAATGTATACTGAAACGTTCTCTCTCTCTTCTTTTTTTTTGAGACAGAGTCTCTCTCTGTCACCCAGGCTGGAGTGCAGCGGCGTGATCTCGGCTCACTGCAACCTTTGCCTCTCAGGTTTCTGCAATTCTCCTGCCTCAGCCTCCCAAGTAGCTGGGATTACAGATGCCCACCACCATGCCCAGCTAATTTTTGTATTTTTAGTAGAGGTGGGGTTTTGCCATGTTGGCCAGACTGGTCTTGAACTCCTGGCCTCAAGTGATCTGCCTGCCTTGACCTCCCAAAGTGCTGAGATTACAGGCATGAGCCACCATGCCCGGCTTGAGGCTTGAAACTTTCTCATTTTAAAGATTATAATGTGTCACTGTACTTTTTGTACTTCACAAAATGGATGCACTCTACTCTTTATTTGCACAAATGTATTGGGTACATCTAAAAATTTGTTACACACATATAATGCATAGTGATCTAGTCTGAGTGTTTAGGGTGTCCACCACCCAAGTACAATATATTTTTGTTAACTATAATCTCCCTACTCTGCTATGAAAGATTGAATTTATTCCTTCTAACTGTACGTTTGTACAGCATTCGACTTGCATGTGCTCTGCTGTCTCAAACACAATTACAGTTAACACTCCTTACTTGTGGATTCCACATTTGAGAATTTACCTACTCATTAAAATGTATTTGTAACCTCAAATGAATACCTGCAGTGTTTTAATGCTTATCTGTGGACATTTACAAAGCAGCAAAACATCTGAGTCACCCAACATGCACATTTCCAGCTGAGGTCAAACAAGTTGATGTTCTGCCTTCTTACTGCAAATTAAGTGTCCTTTCCACAGTTTATTTAGTGTCACATTTTTCTCACTTTTCTACTTTTTGTTGGTGATTTCACTGATAAAAAATGATCCCCAAACATTGTATCCCCAAACATGCTGCCCAGTGTTCCTAAGTGAAAGAAGGACATGATGCGCTTTATGGAGAAAATATATGTTAGATAAGCTTTGTTGGGGAATGAGATATAGTCCCATTAGTCATGAGCTCAATATGAGCAAATCAACTATCTATTAAATATGGCATCTTTAAACAGAAACACAAGGTTAGTCAGGTACAGATTAGGTGATGAAAAAATGTTGTGGGCAAAGGCTCACAGAAATATAACTAGTATTTCCCCTGGGAGCAATGGTTCAATATGCACTATTTCAGTGTTCCTGACTTCATGGGACATAACTACTATGAGTAACAAAAAAATGCCCGTGTATACCATTTCCCTATCATAAAGCTTGTACTTTCCTCTGAAGCTTTTTTTTTCTTTTGCACTTCATATTCATAATCCCTCTTCTGTACATCTAACCTCTAATGATATTCTTAAAACCTCTGTCTTATGCAATGTCTTTTAGATCACCCTACTCAAAGGTCTGTGCAATTCATAAAGCTTAGCACGACTGATATATAGTGGGTAGGTTCCTAGAGACATATCTTAAGCTCCCCCAATTGAACTATAAAATCTGTGAAAGCAGACCTTCTGTCTTAGCCTCTTTTGATTACTAACAGTATCAAGGAGTGCTTTATTAAATGACTGAAAGATTCAGAGTCCTTTAAACTCTACAGTAAAAACACTGATTATAGATATAGAAAAATGTGTTTGTGTGTGCATGCAGTAAGTTAAACATCAGTTCTAGACAAACAATCTGATAAATCTTTCTTACTATTTATGTGACCTTCTGACACATTCATAAAAATGAATCAAGAGGAAATTATCACTCAAAGGTAGTCACAACATACAAAGAGATAAAGTCAAAAATCATCTGACAATTTGAGGGGAAAAAAGCAAATACTTTTAAAAGTCAATTTTATAAAATTAGAAGCTACATGTGATCTTTCGAAAATGGGACTGTTGGCCAGGCGCAGTGGCTCACGTCTGTAATCCCAGCACTTTGGGAGGCAGAGGCAGGCGAATCATCTGAGGTCAGGAGTTCGAGAGCAGCCTGGCCAACATGTGAAACCTCGTCTCTACTAAAAATGCAAAAATTAGCCAGGTGTGGTGGTGGTGCATGCCTGTAATCCCAGCTACTCAGGAGGCTGAGGCAGGAGAATCTCTTGAACCCAGGAGGCGGAGGCTTCAGGGAGCAGAAATCTTGCCACCGCACTCCAGCCTGTGTGACAGAGCAAGACTCCGTCTTAAAAAAAAAGAAAGAAAATGGATTGTCCTCAAACAATAAATTTTGTATTAAAACATACCAATAAAGAATCTAGAAGTAATTACCTGGATTATCTAGTATTATAACTCATTTTACTAAAAATTACATACATTTTATACCACATATATACCAGAAGGTGCTTTTAAATCTGCTTTCAATATTGATATTTAAATATCGTTTATAAAATTATAAATCTATGAATATAAAAGCTCCCACTTACTTTTGCTGTGGTAGACATTGCTCCAGCCATCTTCATTTGGGAATTCATCACTTTTGTTTGTGTAGACATAGAAGTAACTTTGGAACTTACAGCAAAAGTTCTCGTCTTCTGTTTCCGTAGATGCACGAGCTGTTTGGCTAAAACTCTGCAAGCTTCCTTATTACCAATCTTGGCCATTTTCTTAATTTCTAATTCCTAAGAGAAGAAACAAACAAAATAAAATAAAATCATTAAGGGGTAGTTCTCAATAATTTATTTCAGAAGAACGGATCTAATATACATAACAGACCCTTTCTCCCCGATCATGAAGAGGGGAAGAAGCTATTATAAAGTCATAGAGCAAAAGAGTAATCTAAGAAGGAAATTTAGTCTACATGTTTACATGGAAAGGACAGAACTGGTATCTTCATCCATGAATACAAAGCAAATCTACAAAACAGTGCACATGTAGAGCCCAAAAGAAAATTAAAAAAAAAAAAAAAAGACTATCCAAAAGAAGGTAAGAGAAAAAGAACAAACATACAAGCAAAGAGTTGGTGGGACAGAGCAATAAAGGGCAAGGTGATAGATCTAAAACTAATAATACAATTACATTAAATAAAATAGTCCATTTTATACCTCAATTATAAGACAGACTGTTGGATTAAATAAGAAAGCAAACCCAACTATATGCTATCTGAAGACACCAACTTATACAAAAACAGTCAAGTAAAAGGACAGAAAAATATACGCTATACACATACTTATCAAAACCTGCCAATCCAGAGTGGCTATATTAATAGAGATGAAATAAACTTGAGAACGAGGAATACTACAGAAACAGAAAGGGGTATTTCATAATGATATAAGGGAATCAATACCAGGAAAATCTTAAATGTGTATGTACCTAATAAAAGTGATTCAAAATATATGAAACACAATGGACAGAACTGAAAGGAGAAATAGACAAATGTATAATTAGCATGAGAAATATCAGCAACTCCACTCTTAAGCATAAAGCCTAATTGTTACAAGTAGACAGAAAATCTGCAGTGATACAGAAGGCTTCAAAAACACTATCACCAATTTGACCTCACTGACATTTGTAGGAAACTCCAACACTGACAGCAGAATATACATTCTTTACAAGTGTCACTAAACAATCAGCAAAGTATTCCATATTCTACATCAGAAAACAGGGCTCAATAAATTTCAAAGGACTGGAATCACACAAAGTATGCTAACTACAATGAAACTCAAAATTCATAAGAAAAATATGAAAAGAAAATCACAAATAAGTGGAAATTTAAAAATAATCGTTCTAAATAAGTCATGGGTTAAAGAAAAAAAGCACAGAGGAAATAATATTTTGAACTTAAGTGAAAATACAACATAAAAATTTGTGAGCTGCAATTAAAATTGCTCTTAGAAGAGTTTACAGCATTGAAGTTTGCATTTGAAAAAAAATGAATACTTCATAAGCTTCAACATAACATAGAAAAAAGAAATACAAATGAAACACAAAGTAAGGAAATAAGATAAACAAGAAAATAAATATACAAACTAGGAAGGAAAAATCTGGCCAGGCACAGTGGCTCACGCCTGTAATCTCAGCACTTTGGGAGGCCGAGGCGGGTGGATAATGAGGTCAAGAGATCGAGACCATCCTGGCCAACATGGTGAAACCTTGTCTCAACTAAAAATACAAAAAAATTAGCTGGGCGTGGTGGCACACGCCTGTAGTCCCAGGCACTTGGGAGGCTGAGGCAGAAGAATCACTTGAACCCGGAAGGCAGAGGTTGCAGGGAACTGAGATGGCGCCACTGCACTCCAGACTGGTGACAAAATGAGACTCCATCACAAAAAAAAAAAAAAAAAAAAAAAAAAAAAAAATTCCATACAGAAAATCAGTGAAACCAAAAAGCAAAAGCTGTTTTTTTTTTTGTGTGTGTGTGTGTGTGTGTGTGTGTTTTAATAGATCAATCAAATTGATTAACTACTAACCAGGCTGATGACAAAAAAAACTGAGAAAGAGACAGACAGTGAGAGGGAGAGAACACGGTTACAAATACCGAGAAAGCAAAGAAGGGCATCACTTCTTATCCTAAAGATGTTAAAGGATAGTAAGGGAATATTATAAACAACATATCAGTATATTTTAAAATGTAATAGAAATGGACAAGTTACTTCTCAGACTAAAGCCACCAAGATCATTCAATAAGACAGATGACCTAATCCACTGTATATCAATTTTAAAAAATAATTTGTAGTTCAATAATCTACCTACAAAGAAAATCTTCATTCACATATGACTTTACTGATGAATCCTATCATACATTTAAGGAAGAACTATACAAACTCTTTCATTAAAGAAAAGAGTATAGGACCCTTGCCAACTCATGCTATGAGGCCAGCATTACTAGGCCGGCATTATTACCCTGATATCAAAATCAAATAAAAACACTGCACTGCTGCCTACACTACACACAAAAAAAACTACAAATCAGTATATTTTATGAACACAGATGCAGATATTCTTAAAATTTCAGCAAACTGAAAATATATTAAAAAAATATATCATTAACAAGTGAGGTGTGTGCCTGGAACAAAAGGTTGATCCAACTTTTGATAATCAAAGTAATTCACTGTATTGACAGAATAAAAAAGAAAACCACACAACCATTTCAACAAGTACAAAACACTGCTGAGGAAAATTGAAGATCTAAATAAATAGGGATCTACATAATGGAGAGATATAATACCTTCATAGGTCAGAAGACATAATGTTAATATCTCTTCTGTTAACGTTAATTAACATTATGTTAATATGTCTTATGACACAATGTTAATATGTACATATTCAACGTAATCCCAATCAAAATCTGATCTTTTTTGTAGAAACTGATTTGTATTCTAAAGTTCCTATAGATATGCAAAGCACCTAAAACAGCCAAAACAATTAGGAAAAAAGAAGTGTGAAGTGGAAAGATTAATGCTCACTTTTAGACTTACTTTAAACCTTTTTTAACAAAAATAATGTGGTATTAGCTTAAAAACAGTCATATAAATCAATGGACTAGAGCCCAGAAAGATGCCTATGTTTGGACAACTGATTTTCCACAAAGATGACAAGGGAAAGCGTCAGCAATAATTATGTTGAAACAACTGACCTTCCATATGCAAAAAGTGAACCTCCACCCTTACCTGACACCATACTGAAACTTAATTCAATATGGTTCACAGTTTTAAATGGAAGAACTAAAACTGAATTATTTCTAGAAGAAAACACAGGAGAAAATATTACTGACTTTGGGTTAGGCACTCATAGCTAGTACACTAAAAGTAAGTAGTACACTAAAAGTACTAGTTAGAGAAAAAAGGATGAGAAATATTAACAACTCCACTCTTACGCATACACTCTAATTGTGACAAGCAGACAGAAGATCTGCAATGATACAGAAGACTTAGAAAACACTATCACCAATTTGACGTAATTGACATTTGTAAGAAACTCCAACATTGAAAAAAAAGAATAAAAGAATAAAAAATTGTACTTGATCAAAATAAGCCAAAAAAACCCTTTCATTCCTCAAAAGACACTTAGGAAAATGAAGGACAAGGTTAAGAACTTGGAAAGAATATTTGCACAACATATACTTGATAAAGCATTTGTTTCCACAATATATAAAAATCTATTGTAACTAAGAAAGAAAACAATTTGATGAAAAAATAGGTAAAATATTTGAATAGACACTCTGGCAAAAAAGGTAAGTAAACAGTAAACAGGTATATAAAAAGATGTTCAACAGCATTAGTGATTAAGAAAATGAAATTTAAAATGACAATCTACTATACACCCACAAAATGGCTAAAATTAAAGACTGTCAACTCCAAGTATGGGAAACAACTGTAACTTTCATACATTACTAATGGGAAGAGAAAACATTACGGGCACTCTGCAAATTTTTCAGCACTTTAGTTTTAATTTTTTAGCAGTTAAACATACATTTACCCTATGACCCAGCAATGTCACTCAGGAATACACCCAAGAAAAATGAAAACCATGTTTACAAGAACTTTGATTGAATGTTTAAAGCAACTTTATTCAAACAACCAATACCTGGAAACAACCCAAACGTCCACTGGCTAGTAAATAGATAAACAAATTGTGAAATATCCAAACAATTGAATAATACTCATCAACAAAAAGTAATTAACACTAATGCATGAAACAGCACTGATTAACCTCAAAATAATCAGCTGAGTGAAAGAGGCCATAAAAAGGAGTTGATATTCTATGATTCCATTTACATAAAATTCTAGAAATGAAAACTCATCTACAGTGACAGATCAGTATTTGCTTCATCAGGAAAAAGGGAGACAGGGAGGGATGGGTAGGAGGGATTTCCAGGGGCATAAGGAAACTTTGGGGAAGATGGGTATGTTCATTACCTTGACTGTAATAATGGTTTCATGAGTTTATACATATGTCAAAACCTATCAAATTGTACACCTGAAACATGTACAGTTTATTGCATGTCAATTATCCCTCAATAAAGCTATTTTTTAAAGATTTGAGGTAATATACACATAAAAAGATAGCATAAAGAATATTTAAAAATGAAGCAGATCAGTCTATTATAAAAGTACATTCATTGTCAAAAACACAATGATCTTTAAAATATCAAGCAAGACTCCTCTGAGTTAATGTAATTTTTAAAATAACCTTTCTTTGTTTTCCATGACTATTTTATCTTTGTTGTTAACTAAGACGGTGGTTCTGCCTTGAGCAATATTTCTTCCTAGATACTCATGACTCTCACAAACTGAAGAATAATTTGATTCTATAATCAACAGAATACACAGAATCCCAATAAAAGTCAGCAGAATGACACAATAAACAAAGGTAAGCAGAAGATACAAAAATTATTAACTGCCATTTCTTAGTTAAGTAAATCACCTGCCACCTGCCATGTGCCTTTTTCCTAGTTAGCTAATTATTCCTACAGTAATTTCCAAATTTGTTTGAAAAGTTAAACTGAAATTTAATGTTCTACTTACCAGCTGTTTTTCTTGTTTCTCTAAAGCTGCTCGATCTCTGATTATAGCCCTCTGTGTACCTCGTAACTCTCGATTCTGTTCCTTTATTACATCTAGGAGAATCACAAAAGAAACCTAAATTTATGGGTTGTAAAATTTTCAATAACATTTAAAATACCAGATTCACAGATCATGATTTTTAAAAATCTTATATTGGCTGGGCACGGTGGCTCACGCATGTAATCCCAGCACTTTGGGAGGTGGAGGCGGGTGGACACCTAAGGTCAGGAGTTCGAGACCAGCCTGACCAACAAGGAGAAAAGCCGTCTCTACTAAAAATACAAAATTAACTGGGTGTGGTGGCACATGCCTGTAATCCCAGCTACTCGGGAGGCTGTGGTAGAATAGCTTGAATCTGGGAGGTGGCTGTGTTGAGCCGAGATCATGCCATTGTATTCCAGCACTCCAGCCCGGGCAACAGGAGGGAAATTCCATCTCCAAAAAAAAAAAAAAAAAACCCTTAGATTTACTAGATGTCAATTTTTTTTTTTACTTTAATATGCTAAAAAATTAGTTAAGTATTAAAACCTGAATTATAAATATTAATAAAATATAAATAATTGATAGCAGGTGAATGGAAATATGCTACAGTCTGAGATTTAACCAAAAGTATTAAATCACAATAAAATATTCCCCTAGAGAACTGATTAGTATACAATGTTTTATATAGCACATATATATGTCACACACACACACACCCTTTTCATGTCTCCTTACTTTAATACTATATGAAATTCAGAAAGGAAGACAGGTTACATGTTTATTAAATATGTTTGGTTTTCTGCAGTAAGTATTAACAGAGTGAAACACCAGACTTTCCAATGAGGCAGATCTGGATTTGAATCTCACCTCAGCCACCTGATCATCATGATTACACCTTGGAAGAGTTAGCTGATACTCGAAATCTCAGCTTTCTTTTTCATTAGAAAGGACAGTAAGGAGTAAATAACATACAAATGTTCTGACATATTGCAAGTATCCTCTCAATTATAGTATCTTTCTAATTTATCTGAATTCATTGGGATTCTTTAGACCTACCTTTTGAAGAATTAAAATTTTACTCTAGGCCTGATGCACTGTAATCTGGGTTAGTTGTTACTAAACAGTGGTTTCTTCAAAAGATCAGATATCAGTGTTAATTCTTGGCAACGCTGATCTCTTATTGTCAGAAATTGTGTTAAGTTACAGACATTACACAATTTAATGTTCATAATAATGCTATGGAGTTTCTATTATTTTATATATAAGAAAACTGAACGTTAGGAAGGTTAAGTGGCTCGCCCAAAGCCACATAAGTAGCAAGTAGTAACACCAGATTTGGTTGGATCCAACCATTCTGTTTCTTGAACCAGTGCTCTTAACTACTTCACTAGACTAACTTTTTAATAAAGAGATTTAAAAACAACAGCAGCAACAGAGAAAGAACAGTCTCTTCATCAAATAGTACTGGGAAATCTGGACATCCACATGAAAAAGAATAAAGTTGGACCTTTACATCACACTGTATACAAAAATTAACTCAAAAAAGATCAATAACCCAAATGTAAGAGTTGAACCTTAGAACACACACAAGTAAATCTTTATGACCTGGGATTTGGCATTACATTCTTAAATATAACACTAAAAGCATAAAGAGCAAAAGAAAAAAAAAAAAGATAAATTGGACTTGGTGAAAATTAAAATTTTTTATGCATTAAAGGACATTATCAGGTGAAAAGACAACCTATAGAATAAGAGAAAATATATGCAAATAATATATCTGATAAGAGTCTGGTATGCAGAATATATAAAAAATTCTCATAACTCAAGAAACAAGATACAAACAACCCAACTTTTAAATGGGCTAAAGGCCTGAACAGACATTTCTCCAAAGAAGATATACAAATGGCCAATGAACACATAAAAAGGGTGCTCCACATCATTAGTCCTAAAGAAAATAATACTACTTCACATGGATTAGAATGAATAATTTTTTATAAAAGGAAAATAAGTGCTAATGAAAACGTGAAAATTGGAACCCTTGCATATTGCTCATAGGAATGTATAATGGTTTGGTTACTATGCTTAACAGTTTGGTGATTCCTCAAAAAGTGAAACATCAAATTACTGTATGACCGAGTAATTCTACTCTTAGATATCTACCGGAAAGAAGTGAAATAAGTATTCAAACAAATACTTCTACATGAATGTTCACAGCATTAGTAACATTAGCCAAAAAGTGGAAGTAACCCAAATGACCACAAAGAGGTGCACAGATAAACAAATTGTGGTATATAAATACAATGGAGTATTACGTAGCTATCAAAAGAATGAAGTACTGATACATACTACAACATGCGTGAACCTCAAAAACATTATGGTAAGTGAAGATGCCAGATAGAAAACATCACAATTTATAATTACATTTATATATCAGAGGTAAATCCATACAGACAAAGCAAACTGGTATATGGCAGGGGTTGAGGAGAAGGCAGAATGGTAAGTTACTGCTTAAAGGGTACAGGATTTTATTTGGAGGTGATGAAAATGTTTTAGAACTGGATACAGGTAGTGGTAACACATTATTGTGAATGAATGTACTAAATGTCACTGAACTGTTCACTTTAAAATGGTTAATGTTATATGAATTCAACTTCAATTAAAACAACAAAGTCAAAAATTATTATCTTAAGATAGTTATTCTATAGTTATAATAGTTACAGTTAGTAGTTACTATAGTCATATTATTGATAAAACTAATCAACCACAATGACTTTCTGAATAAAAGTTAAAATAAGATGTCAAAACTCCTATATCCTACCTACAAGACATCTATCATATCTCTTTTGCTTATTCTGTTTCTCAATTTTATACTGGTGGGCATCTAATACTTAGGATTTACTAGTGAGGTATTCTACATGTTGTTTAAATACAGGAATATGAAACCATGGCATATCTCCAATAGAGATAAAGAAAGGGGGGGCTTTCTCTCCTGCCACCTACTTTCTTCTTCTAAAATGAGTGAGACCTAATAGGAAACATACATTTCATTTAAAAGAGAGGGTGTGGAAGATCCACAGATAAATGTATTTGGGAAATGTTAAAACTGAAAAAAAAAATTAAACACATTTCTTTGCTTCAAGGCTTCTGGGAATGTTTAATACATGGGCATGCATTGTTAATCTTTAAATGGAGAATATATCATAGATTATTGACCAAATGTATTAAGAATTGTCTTTAAGAAATATCTATTAATATTTCCTAGACACCAGTATCCCCTAGAGTATGGATTGGAACATGCTGTATTAGTTTGCCAGGGCTGCCACAACGAAATATCACAAAGTGGATGGCTTAAACAACAAAAATGTATTTTCTCAGTGCTGATGGCTGAAAGGAGTCTAGGTGCCAGCAGGTTTAATTTTTCCTGAGGCCTCTCTCCTTGGCTTGCAGATGGCCACCTTCTTGCTGTGTTCTCAGATGGCCTTTTCCCTGTGGATCTTTCTCTTCTTCTAAGGATAGCAGTCATTGAATCAGGGCCTCATCTGACTTTATTTAACCTCGATTACATCCTTAAGGGCACTATCCCCAAATAGAGTCACATGAGTGGTCAGAGCTTTGTCATATGAATTGTGGGGGGCAGAGGGGACAATTCAGTCCATAATACACACCTTTCCTCAGACATCTATAGACTGACCCCAAATAACAAACATACTCTCATTTCCCTATCTTTCAATGGAATCATGAACCTCTTCATCCGCAACACTCAAACACACCCGATCTTCTTTTGGACTTAGTTCCCTATTTTGTCAAAGCCAATGGACTGATATAAAAAACATTTACCACTTACCCCGCTGTTTCCATAGAAAATGTGCTCTAAATTTTAAACTCAAAAAATAAATGAATTTCTGGAGTACAACTCCTTTGTCTACTAAGGACTCCCTAAACTCAACTAGTATAAGATGAATTGGCAGTATCAGATGTTTTGTTTTGTTTTGAGACGGAGTTTCACTCATGTCACCCAGACTGGAGTATAATGGCGCGATCTTGGTTCACCTCTCAGGTTCAAGTGATTCTCCTGCCTCAGCTTCCCAAGTATCTGGGATTACAGGGATGTGCCACTATGCCTGGCTAATTTTTGTATTTTTAGTAGAGACGGGGTTTCACCATGTTGGCCAGGCTGGTCTCGAACTCCTGACTCAGGTGATCCACCCGCCTCAGCCTTCCGAAGTGCTGGGATTACAGGCATGAGCCACTGCGCCCGGTCATGATGATGGTCTCATACAAGCTACAACAGTACTGCTCAGAAAGACAAGCCACTATACTGAGAAGTTAAATTGTGGCCAGATAATTGACACAGGCACACAGCAACTGCTCAAAGTTAAGATCTAAAATTCTATCTATATACATTTTTTCATTACGAGGGTGATATAATTAAACATATAAATTTGGTCTTTGTCCTGGGTTCCCGGCACAGAGGGCCTAAAACCCTTGAAATTTCTTGAATGATAGGAATGTCTTTTGTTATTCACAACAAGCTCCTGTGCACCATATCTGAGTATATGGGGTAGGTGTGGGAGGGCAGCTGATAGCCTCAGAAAGGTTGGTCACCAGAAAGACCAAACACTTGACTAAAGGGTGAGACATTTTAACCCCACCCCCACATGTCAGCAGAGGTGGGTGCTTGAGATAGGGTTATAAAGAAACCTTAACTAAGAGATTCAGAGAATCTCTCAGTTGGTGAACACACTGATATGCCAGGAAGATGGCATACCCAGAGAGGGCATGGAAGCTCTGTCCTCCACCCTCGACCCTTGACCTATGGATCACTTCCATTTGGCTATTTCCAGTTGTATACTTTAAAATACACCAGTAACAGTAAATGAAGCACTCTGATGAGTTCTCAGAGTTGTCCTAGTGAATTATCAAACCTGAAGATGAAGTTGTAGGAAAACCTGGTCAGTCAGAAGTACTGGTGGCAACCTGGGACTTTCAAGTGGCATCTGAAGTAGGGCAGTCTTGCGGGACTGTCTTTCACTTATAGGGTCTGCCCTAACTCTAGATAATTACTGTCAGAACTGAACTGAATTGCTGAACACCCAGTAGGTATCTGAGAATCATCGAGGCTAGGTATAGCCATCTTTATGGGAAAACAAGTACGATTACATGCGAATTCAACAAAACATGCAATTTAATTAAAATAGTTTGATTTCACTTTTCTTAATTTAATGTAACTATATGTACCATAACAGTCACTGTGTATCATAAAAGAAAATAAAGAAAATTAACTACCGCATATTCCACAGCCTCATAGTTGTTAATAGGCCTATTAATATTTAAACAGTTCTAAGCTATAAACTCAGAGCGGCTAATGTTACATACTAAAACATAATCACAACACTTTAAAACATATTATGGAAAGACAGTAAAACATATTTTCATATGAGACAACAGAAATATACTAATAAAACTAATAAATTACTCTTCTTTTTTTAAAATAATCGCTATATTAAATCCACGTTTAATAATCTGGTCTTCTAGATAATTCAGAAGGAATAATATGAAAATGGTCTGAGACAATTTTCATGTTTTTACAGCCACGTTTATTATCCACTAGATTTATTTCTTAGTAGGTATGATTTCATCCCAAGATTACAATCTCTTTAAGAGAAGGGAATACATATATTTATTTACTTGCTTGTTTGTAGTCCCACCTTTCCTCATGCAAATACCATCCCAATACATCATACTTAGTAGCGATCTATGGGAGTACAAACACATACATTGAAATGTGAAAGGATTCCTCTTACAGGCATATTTAACACGTCTTTAAAATGTAAAACAAAATCAGTTGTCAAAAAAGATAATTTAACAATAGTAAAATCTGAAATATGATAGCTAGCTTTCTATAATGGAAATGTGGAGCACTGAAATAATAGGCTATTTCCCTTATAACTTTCTACTTTCCCCATTTTTCAATGTGAGGCAAGATCATGACAGAAACATGTACAGGGAACTGTTGCCACCTAAGAGAGACAGAGTGCTTGACTCCTGTCTATCCTCTGCTTCTTTCTTCAGGCAGATAAGGGTGTACACTGAATTTTTCATTCTCTAGGACTTCTTCTACCTTGTGGTTTGCTGCAAAGACATCACAATAGGTGGTAATAGAAAACTTCACACTGTGCAAATGCCAAAGGTACATGGATATGATATAGCATATTCTCTCTCTTACCATTCAGTGAGATAAAAAGGGTCTGGAGGCTTGATTCATCCAACACCCTCTCTTCGCCCATGCCCAGCACAACACTTAGAAAAGGCCACCCAGGCCAGCTCCACCCTGGGCATTAAAAGCCTATCTCAAGTCTTTCAGGTTTTTCTTTCTGAAGGAAATAGACAGGTCTACAGCAGAGTGATAAGATCATAGACTTAAGTCTTGGACTTAGGAGACACAAGCTATTTCTGCCTTGTTTGGTTCTGAGTCAATATGGTTTATCTGCTTACAAAAAATAAAAAGTCAAAAAATAAAAAATAAAAACAAAACAAAAAAGGTCTCCCATATGGTCCAGTCTAGCTCACCAGAATTCTCTGCTTGGGGTTTGAGGGCCCCAACTTGAATCATGCCTGTCCTCCCTATCATTAGTTTAGATATAATTTGTACATTTGAGGATAAAAGCAAAAAGTATTTATCAAGTATAAATATGGACATTCATTAATTTGTGAGTAACACTATTTAAAGTGCCTTTCTTTTGGGGGAAGGTGGCGGGCTATCTCAAGTTTGTAAGGCAGTTCGGGATGAATGCCTCAGGAATGCGGGAACAGTACGCAAATCTCCACCAGTCAGCAGGATTCAAGCTGATCTACCAGACAAGTAGCCACTATACTGTATGTTGTGTTTTTCACTTTAAAAAGTCGTAACAGACTTTTTAATTTTATAAGCCAAATTTCCTACTATTAAATATATTTAATTTGAGAAAATACATTTTTATCTATGCGATTTTATTGCCTATCAGTTCCTCTAAACCTAATCATCATATGAATTGAGATAGAAACAAAATGTTCCCACATCCTACTTTATAATCTCCATTGACTAGTTTCAAGGTATCAAGATCTCCAGGGAAGAGGTAGCTTCTACTTTAGACTTCACCTACAAGCTCTGTAACAGCTAGTATCAGTGGGAACAGGGAGCACTGTGACACTGGAAACAGCACTGGACAAACCCTAATTGTGCTATGGATATAAGAAAAGTCCAGAGTGAGTGTGAATTCAGCTAACTAGGCATGATGGAGCTTGCCAATGAACAGTAAAGTGAAAAGAAGTCCTGGCTATGTGAGAATGTTTCATCTTGGGTTGATGAAGAAAAAAAAACACTGCAAAACTATTACAAACTCAAAAGCTAAGGCATTAAAAAGAAACATTAAAGGTCACTATTTAGAAAGTTCTGGTTCTAGGAACAAGATTTACTCAAACGCAGGAGGAAAATGAGAGTGAGAGTGGGTACAAAGTAATTAGAATTTGATATGCAAATCAAATTTGCTTCTCAGGTTTTGGGAATGGTATATCTGACACTCAGGGACAAATATTATCAGCTTAACTAATCAGTTCTAATACATGGTAAAAAGAAAACAAAAGGCAACTATAGAAAATAAAAAGAAAAAAGGGGGATCATGCCAACAGCTTTATTCCACCTATACATGGTCAGGGAGCCAACCAACTTAAGAACCAGGTTTAAGCTGAGAAACAGCAGGACTTGGAAGAGGCAAAACACTGAAGAGAAAATGGGAGAGTCAAGCCAAGACCTATGGTAGCATATGCCGTAGCAAAAATAATTTTTTTCTCCCACTAGTAACTCTCAAAAGTCACTCAAGCCCTGAGGAATTAATCTGAACCAATTTATAACCATAAAAATGCCAGTGTTTTCAAGAACTAAAACAAGGTTTTGAGATGGGCACATGTCAGCAGACTTTTGAGTCTCGTTTGGTCCTCAATGACAAAAGCTTTAGTAACATCATCAATAAAACTTCAGTTCAGAAAACTGTCAAAGCGCATTTTTCAGCTTAGATAAATGAGAGAATGAGAGGGAATGTGTCCTGGAAGAAAAGCCTCACAGGCCAATGGACCTGAAGATATGAAATGGTAGCCAGAAAGGAGATGTCTGTCTTTGGTGTCACGCTGGGGATGTGGAAATACAGAAGGAACACATTTTGCCTACAGAAATAACTTCTAAAAGGAGGGAGAATGTTTTTCTAAGAAAATGCTCAGAGGAGTATACTGTGTTCCTCAATCCCATGTTCAATTATTTTTCTATGGTATGTCAAGAATGGAGGGGTTAAGTAGAAAGTAAAATTTGAGTTTTTTAAATATCCAGAATAAGGAGTACTAAAGGGACACATAACATCCTGGGAAAGACCTGAATTCTGCAGGTGCCACCAGGAGAATGGTGTATTTTATTCTGGAACAGAGAAAAAAAAAAATGTTTCTGAAAGATATTCCATTTTACTTCCTTTTAACATCAGAAATGTGGCATCACAACTGATACAATGACAGGGGATTTATCCCAACTTAGTCAAAACCTCATAGTTTCTGAACTCTGGACAACTAGCATATGCAAATATCATCCCAATGAGGCAAAAGCCAAGAAGCTTTGTTCCTCTTCTCTCTGTAGTGTTCTTCAAATTACCTCTAACTTGCACTAAAGTTCACAGTGGGTGGCAAAGTGTGGATCCAGGTTCTTCTAAGCCCTGGATGTTGGAAATACTACTTTGGTTAGTAAATGATATTATTTTAGAGATTTAATCTCTAAATTAGAAACTCTTGCAGATACATTTTCATTTCTGCTGAAGACTCTGAAGCCCCTTACAAACACGGAATGTAGAAGAGACTCAGAATAAGCATTATTCAACTTTGAAAGTACAGGAGGCTCTATTACGGTTCTAGTGAATCCAAGTCAGAAAAAAAATGCCACAAAAGGGGAACACAAGTAGTGAGGTACTTAATAGAGACTTTGAGAAGAAATAAACCTAGGATAGTTCAGGTTCGCTAGAGGAAGAGAAAAAGGGAATTCTAGGCATAAGGCCATCAAAAGCAAAAATATGTCAGGGCGAGAAAGAGTACGGTAGATACCAATGAACAGAAGAACAGTGCTGCTGGACACCAAAATGTCCAGAGATGGCTAGAAAGGGAAGGGTCAGTTCAAGGAGAGCCACACATGCATTATTAAAACTCTCACAGTGAATCCTGTTGATGCCAGAGATTTCATAAAGGGGTTTACACTGAGGGGAAACAGTCAGATTTGGGTTCAAGTTTCAATTACACACGCAACTTTGTGGATGAAGGATTTAAGGGCTACGAAGCTATAGGAAAGCAAAGCAAAAAGTTGATATAGTCAAGTACAAGGTAAGTAGGATCCGAATTAGAGCAAAGAGTTGCAGGAACACAGAGGAAGATCCTATGTGTCCAATATTTAACAAGCAAAAGAAGCAGGACTTGGTAATTAGTTGATGGTAGAGGGCAACATCTAGCACTGTCAACACTGGATGAAGATATGATGAGTTCTGTATGGGATCTTGAGTTTGAGGTATTGTGAGACACCTAGGTACAGATATTCAGCGAATTGTTGGACATCTGGCCTGAAACTCAAAAATACATCTAGAGACACAGATTTGGATATATCAGTACTTAAGTTATACTTAAAATAGGAGTAAATAAAATCATGCAGGGAGAGAATGCAGTTAGAACAGTGGTAGCCTAGGATGGAACCAAGAAGAACACTAACATATAAGGGGTAGGTTTAAGAAAAATAAAAATAAAAAAAAATACGGAAAGGAGAAAGAAAGGAGCGGTCAGAGCAATTTGGGGAAAATTAAGAGAGTGTTATGTCTTGGAAGTTAAGAGACGGAATTTCAGAGAATAAATTAATTATCAGGATCAAATGCAAAACATAGGCCCAAGAGACGATCACTAATAACGGCCATTAGATTTTACAATCTAGAAGTTACTGATGATCTAAGCAACATCTACTGCTATAAGGTGGGGGAGGCAGTCTGTTAAGTAAAGAAGGGGAGATAAGACATCACTACTTCTTCAAAAGGTTTAGATAACAGCAAAAAGCAACTGGTCATACTTCCGAAGAAATGCTGTGTCCAGGGAGAGTCAGGAGTGGGTTATTTCCAGTGCCACCACCATTACAAAGTAAAGTTCTACCACTAATTCCAAAAGAAAAGTCTGGTTCCAGAAAGAATGCAAATGTTGCATGGTATCTACCAAACGTTGAGAATTCCATGTGCTTGATAAGAGGAGCAAAATTAAACTGTTTCATTATCAATCTCTAGTAAGAAAAAAGTAATAATAATACTCAAAGGGATGAGGTCCTAGCTCTCACACTTAATAGCTGTATGATCTTGAACACATGACTTAGTCCTTTGCTTTTCTCATTTTATAAGGATGTTATATGAGTACTTGCAGGTTTTACGAGAAATAAGATACTGCATGCACAATGGTTAGCACAGTGTTGGTTTAGTCAAATTTGTCTCTACTGAGGTTAACAGACAAAACTTATACAGTGTTTAAAGAACTTCACTTTTAAGGCATGTTTAGTTGTGCATTTATGACAAGTCCTAGTGGGATCCTGATTTACAGGTTCATAATTAGCTTCCCTAATTAGGTCACTATTAGTCTACAAATGGGGAAAATAAACACTGTAGGTAAACATAATACTATATATATATACACACACACATATGTATATCCTTACACAGGTAAAAGGAAAACCAAGTAGTACACAATTGTAATTTCAAATTCCAAAGGATCCTTCCCTTCTCTTGAGGTATACCTCTCATTAATTTCTTTAGCAAAGTGTACACTGCAGAGACTTGTTCATCTTTCTGTCAAAAATGAATTAAACATAACTCTGAATAGTAATAAGTGCTGTAATGTTGTCTTCCTTTTTAATTTACATGTGCAGTAGTCTTTAATGATACAGTATATAACTCTTTCAGCCAATCCAAACAGAAAAAAAGATTCAATTATTCCCCAGATCTATAGGCAGGTACATATTTCCCTTATATATCAGAATTTCATTACTGCTGGAACAGATTTAAAAGTCAGCATACAATAAAAGAGCTCATGATCAATCCAAGGATCTGAGAGAAAGAAATAAAAATATATTAAATTTCATATTCATAATATACAGCCTCATTACCAAGAAGAATGCTGTCACCTTTTAGACAAAACAAAAAACCTTCCTTTCAATAAAACAGGGAGTAAAAAAAGTAAAGCTCTACGTCAAAATAATGAAAATACAGATCTATTTATTAAGATGTCAGTAAATGATTGGAATGGCAATGATAATGTAAGAAAACATCAAGTATGCATCTTGGTAGTTTATAGTAAATGTACCTGCTGGCCAAATTTACATTTAGAAATTGCACATATGGTTAATTTAGTGGCATAGTTCCTAGCAAGAGTCCTTAAGACTTTTTTTTACAAATAAATCTATTCAGCAAAAACGTTATTTCTTGGAAGAAATAACTGCAAATGAGTATACAGTTAAACACTCATTGCACATCCCCATTGTCTTTCTTCTCTCCCCTCTACACTTCAAGTACAATAGTCACTAGATTTCCGAAGGCACCAGGAAGCACAGAACTGAGATTTATGTCTTTGAAAATACTTGACGGTATTAAGCAATTAAAACTAGAATGTTTGGTTTTTATTGTTAAAAAAAATTAACTCTAATCGTAACATCACAGTAAGGGAGATTAAACCATTTTTCCTCCATTTAGTAAATTCTCACTATATAAAGCTAAACAACAAAAAAACCTGTAACTATATAAAACTCAAGCAAAAAGAAAATAAATCGTTCCCCCCTCCCCACTCCCTAGAGTACTATAAAATAAGTGAAGCTCACAACAGTGGTAGCCAAAACATTGAAAAAATAAAGTGCCATATTAAAGATTAAGCAGCATTCTCATGAAAAGCACACATAAAATCCATTTCACATCATTGATCACATTATATACCAAGTTGGTAGTTATTCCAGGTATTGCAAATGATACTTAATAAAAACTCAATAAATCAAAAAAATGTTCAGTCACCCAGATTAAGGAAAAATGTATTATGTCATCTGATAAATTAGAGGTAAAGAAGCATTATGTGTTGAAATGAAGAGTAGCAGGGCAGACATGACTTCTTTGTTATCCTCCCCAAAATAATTTTGCTGGCATTGGAATAGTCAACACAAAGGAATGAAGGAGTTACTTCCAGGTCTGGACGGAGCACCCTATTTGTACCAATCACCGTCTAGCTACCACTGCTCCTTTTGTGGCAGAATTAGACCCTTACAAAGAAGTGATTCTTTGGCTGAACCAGCAACAACCTAGACTAAACATATAATGGGGAACACAATTTTTAAATAACTTGAATGAATTTAATTGCTGGTAGCAGTCAATGAAAATATCAAGTATTATATAAACACATTACAGGCATCGCATATGAGCACCATAAAACTTATACATTCTTTTACATTCACTTTTTCCCCCTCAAGATGATATTAAGCTAAATGTGGGAAACAACCCAAGTATCTTTACAAGTTAAACTTCTATGAAGACAATACATACCCCATCTCTTATTTTAGTTGGCAAATGATAATCATAAGGGAGAAAAATCCATTATGAAAACTAAATCTGGGCACTTCTCTGGGGTTTATTTTTCTACTGGGGTCAATCAAAAAAAGCATTTGTTTCATATCTCTTTATTGATGGGGTGTTCTTAAAGAAGCAACCGACCCAGACCCAACTTCATTTCTTAACTGGAGCCTGTTATCCCCTCCCCTCCCCATTCCGAGACTGCAAGTTTCCTGTCTGGATGCCTACAAGTAGTACATCTCCCAGCCGAAGAGCAACAATCGAAGCAGAGGAAACCAACAAGAAATCCATCAGCTCTCCAATCTATTGACACTCAAGGGCCAGCAGCACCCCGCTAGCCTTCTCGAAACGCTCAGCATCCTGCTGAGGAAAACCCGAGGGTGGGGGAAGCGTGAGGCTAGGGAAGCAACCAGACTGCCTAGGTGAGCCTAAGGTGAGGTGAGTCAGAAGCAAGAGGGAGGCAGAGAAGTGCAGCGAGGGCGGTCACCTGTGGGACCACTTGATCCAGCCCCGCCTCCAGGGACAGACAGTAGGCAGAATCCCGGCCGGCAGGCCCCGAAAGACGCTGGGAAAACGCAGAGCTGGGCCCCTTCAGCCCGGCCTGGAACTCACCATCCACGGTTTTCTTCTTGAAGAGGCACGCCATGGTTAAAGACCGCGCCCGGGCGGCCCGGCTCGGCCCGGTCCGGCCCAACGCTGGGAAAGGACAGGAGGGAAAGGACAGGACCTTGGCGGGTTTGGGGTGGCGGAGCGGAGAGACAGCAGGAGGACGTCGGGGTCGCCAGGCAGGACCCGCGGAAGGCGTGTATCCGCAGCTACCGCAGCCGCGTCACCCGGAGCTCAGGTGACCAGGAACTAACACACTTTTTGGAGAAGTCACTTCTAGGCGGCGCCTGCGCGTTGTGTGTCGCGCCTGCGCACTACGGAGTTTGAAGCCGCGGCAGCTTTCCTCACGTCTGCGGCTGCCAGTTCCTCCTGCGCGCGGAGTGGCAGTGAGGCTAGTCTGCGGCTGGCGGGGAAAGGAGAGCGTGGGGCCACGGGTTCTGTGCGCGGGTTCGGTGATCACTGAGGACGGTGATCAGCCTTGCTTAGCGCTTCGCCGCTTGCCCCGGGGAAAGCTAGATGAGGGATCTTCGGGATCCTAGACTAAGTGTGGGTTGTCCTGGAACCGCCTGCACCCACTCCAAGTTGATTTATTACAGTCCCATTGCTGTTAGTATTTTTGTTGTTGTTGCTGTTTGTTTGTTTGTTTGTTTTTACTGGAGTAAGTCCAGGAACTGGCGGAAACGTTGAGTTCCGCACCCGGTGATCGTTGGCCCCTGGAGTTCACGGTCCTTTCGGCACTGACTGGCTGGGCGACCTCCCGGCGCCCGCCCGCGCAGACCCCTGCGGGACCCGAGCCTCTCACCTGCCGCCTCGCGCCCCAGACTCCGACGACCCAGCTTAGGTCTCCGGGGATTCAGTGTCTAGAGTTGGGGGGTCTCGGGGACGAAGGGAAGTTTTTTAATGCTACACTTTTTGTTTAAGGTTCTTGGCTGAAAACATTAAAACACACACAGAGAGATTTGTAGGCTAGTCTAAATGTCTCCAACTCTATTTCTTGATTTCTTGTAAATCATGAATCAGAAAGTGTCATGGCTATATGGTGATCCTATTAGAAGTCCTCACAGCCCTTTACTTGGGCTTTATGTGAAAAACTACATATGTTAAAGAAAAAGTGTAATGAATTATTTAAAGAATCCTTGCATGTATAAAATGGAAAATACAATGTATGCGTGTGTACCTGTATACGCTCTCTACTGTTTAAAGCAACACTGCCTTCCACAGGATAAAAATAATAGTAGCATTTTTTTCATAAATATGATCTCTGATATGGAAGAATATTGACACTATTATTAGCCACTTCTGGATTTATCAATCATGTCTCAAGGCTTATTGAATATTTATGATAATCAAGCCGGCCTTTCCCATTTTTCCCCTCCTGAGATAGCCAAGCCCTCATAGCCACTGATAATGCTGCTGCTGCTGCTAAAAGTTAGCTGAGAGTCTGTTCAAGAAAACTTTCTTAAGAATGACGTAGTAATATGCAAGACATAATTGTTTTGCTTCTCCTCAAGTTATTCTTGATATGGGAAGATGAAGTAAGGAAACATTAGGAAGACATGTAAGTGAGAAGATTTAGTCTCTGCACTCAAGACCTGGCCTTTTCCGGAGTGAGCTCTATGGCAGTTTGCCCTGGCTGTCTGTTGTAATGAATGGCATAGAGCTGTGCTTGAACGCATGAGAGGCAATAAGCTGTTATGTGTGTAGTAATCGTACCCCTCCCTGCTGTAGTCACCCTGTTTTATTACTCCTATACAATCCCCCCCACTGACCCAATTGTAACAGTTGGGAAAATGCCAAAATACTTAGCAGCAACCATATGGAAGACCCTCCAAAAGTGCACAGCAGGAGCTAAAGATAGGGCTTGTTCATTACAATAAAGACAAAATAGAAATATTTACTATTTAAACTCGGTGCTCTAATGGCTTGTTCTCCCATAGTTTGAAGAAGACTGATATTCAGCTGATTGCACCTGTCTAGCTAGAGTCCATTCTGATTAGTTGGTGGCCACATTTCACCTGTACACATTTTGTATTATTATATAGCTCCTTATTTAAAGGGCATGATACACTCAAATATATGTTGTTTTCTGGAGTATTTCATAACATAGTTTCCTCCTCTGAAACTGAAATATTTGCCGTTTTTTCGTGTCTGGGTACCTCGGGTTATAATTGGAATGGGTGCATTCTTCTCCTTGTTCAGCTTTTGAAGAAAGACAGCATCACATTGGAGAGTGTTGATTCTGAACACAGACTGCCCAGGTCTGTAACCAATTCTGTGACTTTCCAGTTTTAAGACCTGGGGCAATTCACTGAAGCTCTCTGTGTTGCTTTCATCACATATGTGATAGAGATAACATTAGTCCACCTTTCATATATTAGGTTGGTGCAAAAGTAATTGGCAAAAACCACAGTTACTTTTGTACCAACCTAATAGCTATTGCAAGGATTAAATGAGTTAATGTATTAAACACTCAAAGTAGTGCTTGACACATAATGTCTTAGCCCCTCTGTGCAACTACAACAAAATACCACAGACCGGCTAATTTATAAGCAGTAGAAACGTATTTTTCACAGTTGTGGAGGCTGGGGAGTCCAAGATCAAGGAACCCAGAGGTTTTGTTTCTGGTGAGAGCTGCTTTCTGCTTCTGTGACGGTGCCTTGCTGTTGCATCCTCAAGAAGAAAGAGATGCTGTATCCTCACGTGGCAGAAAGGACAGAAGAGTCAAAGGGCAGTAGACAGCTGCCTCACACCTGTTTTATAAGGGAGCTAATCCCATTTGTGAGGGCTCCACCCTCATGATTTAATCACATCCTAAATATCCCACCTCTAAAAACTATCACATTGGTGATTAAGTTTCAACATATGAATTTTGGGAGGGTACATTCACACCATAGCACATAATAATCATTCAGAAGGTATTAGCTGTCTGTACTATTGTTCCCAGCTCTCTTACCTTTTTATGCTTTCTCAAGTAATCTCTTCACTTTGAAATTCTCTCCTCTGTAGTAGAGAAAACACCAATTGAAGATTTAGGCTTTCTGTTGTGGATCTTGGTTACCTTCACCCTATCAGCCACCACCTCCCCAGATTAGCCCATTTCTTTCTCCTTAATAAAAAAAATGGTTTTATTCTCAGCAAACTAACACAGGAACAGAAAACCAAACACCGCATATTCTCACTCATAAGTGGGAGTTGAGCAGTGAGAACACATGGACACAGGGAGGGGAACATCACATGCCAGGGCCTGTCAGGGGGTGGGGGGCAAGGGGAGGGAGAGCATTAGGACAAATACCTAATGCATGTGGGGCTTAAAACCTAGATGACGGGTTGATAGGTGCAGCAAACCACCATGGCACGTGAAGACCTATATAACAAACCTGCACGTCTGAACATGTATCCCAGAACTTAAAGTAAAATAAACAAATAAATAATAAGATAATGGTTTTCTTGTTCTTAAATCTATTATTTTTATAGGCATTGACTTGTTATAGAACTATGGTAACTAGCCGGGCACGGTGGTGGAACCTGTAGTCCCAGCTACTCGGGAGACTGAGGCAGGAGAATGGCGGGAACTGGGGAGGCAGAGCTTGCAGTGAGCTGAGATCCGGCCACTTCACTCCAGCCTGGGCGACAGAGCGAGACTCTGTCTCAAAAAAAAAAAAAAAAAAAAAAGAAATATAGTTATAGAAATATGGTTGTTGTTATAGAAATATGGTCTAAAATTGGTATTGGAAGAGTTCAGTGCAGATTTGTTTCTGTTTGTCTTTTCTCCTCAGCTTCAGTCTTAAACTCCTTGGGTTCAGAGAGAATATCTTGTCAGGGCCTTTAATAACCTTCCTACTAGAATATAAATATATTTAATAGAAACTTAATATGCAATAGGATTTCCATATTATCTATGTTTCAATGTTTTAACACCAAATGACATATATATACACACACACACATTTGGTACATTTTTGTTGATTTGACACATTTAACTTCAAGTATATATATGAAAAGCAGCTATCATGATCTATCTCCATGAACACTAGAGATCTAGAGAACCCAAATCAAAGTCAATAAATAATTCTGTACGTACGTAAGGATTTAGTGGAAACATCAACTCACTTGTTTCATGTTTCACATAGATTCAAATTTGAGCATACTTTAAGCTGTTTTGCTATTTCACTAACTACATTGTATTCTGCTTTATATTTAATAATGCTACAGTGACTATCATAATGCTATATGACTATCATAAGCAAAATTAAGAATAAAACATTAACTTATATAACATTGAAAAAATTTTTAGAGATATGTAGAAGCTTAGGACAAAGAGAATCATCATTTTTTAAGTCTAAAAATATCTCATTTCTTATAAGTGACTTCATCTATTCAGGCTGTTATAACAAAGTACCTTAGACTGGGTAATTTATAAACCAATTTATTGTTCACAGTTCTGGAGGTTGGGAAGTCCAAAATAAAGGTTCCAGCAGGTCCCACGTCTGGTGAGGGACCATTTTTCATAGATACCACCTTCTGAGTGTCCTGACATGGATAGAGAAATGAATAAGTGTATTAGTTCATTTTCATGCTGCTAATAAAGACATAACTGAGACTGGGTAATTTATAAAGGAAGAGGACTCACAGTTCCACATGGCTGGGGAGGCCTCACTATCATGACCAAAAGCGAGGAGGAGCAAAGTCACGTCTTACATGGTGGCATGCAAGAGGGTGTGGGCAGGGGAATTCCCTTTATTAAACCTTCAGATCTTGTGTGACTTACTCACTATCATGAGAACAGCAGGGGAAAGACTCACCCCTATTATTCAATTACGTCCCACCAGCTCCCTCCCACAACGTGGGAATTATGGAAACTACAATTCAAGATGAGATTTGGTTGGGGACACAGCCAAACCATATCAATAAGCTTCCTCATACCTCTTTTGTAAGGGCAGTATTTCTATTAATAAGAGTAGAGCCCTCATTTTCTAAACACCTCCAAAAGCTCCACCTCTTAGTACTAGCACAATATGAATTATGTTTCAACATTTAAATTTTGGGGGGGACACAAACATTCAGCCCATAATAAGAGGTAAGCAATCAATACAGAAAAAAAATGGCTTCCCCAAGTTACCTAGTTAGTAAGGTGTTGAGCCAGAATATGTGAGGACAGACTCCTTGAGTGTTCAGACCCTGTAACCAGCAATGTAAGCTGTTTGTCAGTTTTCTTGAGATGGTAGCTAGGTAGGTTGTATGTGCTCAGGGAGAAGGACAGTGAAGAGTGTTGACCTGTCTAAGGTTGTTACTTTCCACACTTACTCACAGAGCAATACAAGGTCAGGTTTCAGGAGAGGGTTAACTAGAAGGAAATTCTGTTATATCTTCCCTTCCTGTTTTCATTCCCTTCTCTCAACTAATCCAAATTCAGAGCAAATAGGCAGCACTTATTCTAGCTGACTAAGATAACAATTAAATAAAGTTACCCTAAACACATGTATAATTTTTGTATATTTCATACCAAATAATGCATGGAACATTATTTTCATGTTTCAATATGTAAACCTTAAAATTTGGAATTTTTTTCATAATTTTTGCATTTATACTTTAATAGCTCCAGGAATTCAGTGCATTTCCCTCTTTGTCAAATCTTGCTTTTAAAACTACATGCCATAAAGAATGAGTGAGACTATTGAGAGACTTAGTCAATGGAAAGCTAAATGAGTACCCTAAATGTGTATGGCTGCACATCATTGGTTTTATAGTCTAAAAAGACTTCATGTGTTATTTGGAATATGTAACAACATGATCCTTCTTGAAAAATAAACTAAACTTTGCCCTGAATTCCTCAGTGTTAATAGGAGTTGCACATGACTAAATCAAAACAGAATTTGTGCCCCCTGGCACAACAGAGCATATGTATATATTTGCTCTTCAATTCAATAAGGACTCTAAAGTGCAGAGCTACTCCCATAGAAAATAGAAATGAACTTAAGTATGAGAATAATGGATTTGGTTCTTCAATAAAATGAAATAAAACTGTAATAGCTATCCCACTTTATATTTTAAATGAATAGGAATTAAGAGAGGCGCTGGCTGGATGTTTATTACTAAGTATGAATAATTTACTAAAACAATGGCATTGCGTTTTCTATACAAATAAGGTGGCCTTTTTATAATCACCATTTCAAGCTACATTTATGTGGTCTTCTATGCATTTTTTTAAATTTAGTCATCTAACAAATCCTTATAGAGCACCTGCTATATGAAATGCATAGTGCTAGTTAGTCACTCTGAGGAATCTACGAATGAACTATATATGGATCTGTTCCAAAGCAGTTAAAAGTCCAATAAAGTTATGGGAGCTACATCAAGATACCATAGATAACTATACAACTTGGGGTCACTAACAAAATTACATAAGTGATTGAATTTCTGAGTGCAAATTTTGTTTAGAAATATTGTCAATAATCGGGCTATAGTTCATGTATTATATTCAAAAATATATCCCCGTTAAAAAGGTGCCTTCACTTAAATTTGTTTCTCCTACATACAAGAAGTGGTTCAGAAGCTCAAACATGCCTAAGATCAGATGAAAAACTGAAATGATTTTAAAAATAATTTTAGATATTTTTATATCTGGAAATATAATAATATCTAAAGTGTATAACCATGAATTTATTGATAGACACAATAATGATAAGTAATATGAGAATGTATATACTGTTCAGACTCTGGAAGAATATTGTATCATATTTTCAATAGTTTAATACAAAAATTGCTTATCATTACTTGCAGTTTCTAATTTATTTGTGAGAATTACAATTTTGGCTACTAACCACCATTTTAAAAGAAGGCAATAAAAAGTTAGAATTTGAATATTACTTTTATATTATAAAATTTTTAGGTAATTATTCATAAACAAAGACCTACACATTCAGTCTGTTGGAATTTTGTCAATAATATGTATTTATACTTGTGGTGGGATGGCTCTTTACCTGAGACTAACTTTTAAGAGTTCCTTGGGATAATGCAGTCAATAATCATATTTAGTGATGACCTATTCTATACATTGCATAAAGAGTTATAAGTAAGTATTAAGACAGGGTCTTTACCAAAATAAGGAGAATATATTTTGGATGGTGACTGATATGCTTTGGCTGTGTCCTCACCCAAATCTCATCTTGAATTGCAGCTCCCATAATTCCCATGTGTTGTGGGAGGGAGCTGGTGGGAGGTAATTGAATCATGGCGGTTAGTCTTTCCCATGCTCTTCTGATAGTGAATAAGTCTCACAAGATCTGATGGTTTTAAAAAGGGGGGTTTCCCTGCATAAGCTCTCTCTCTTTGCCTGCAGCCATTCATGTAAGATGTGACTTGCTCCTCCTTGCCTTCCACCATGATTGTGAGGCCTCCCAGCCGTGTGGAACTGTAAGTCCATTAAACCTCTTTTTCTTCCCAGTCTCAGGTATGTCTTCATCAGCAGCATGAAAATTGACTAATACAGTGACAATTAATCACACAGGCAAAGTACCTTGTATTAAGAGGATTAACTTTGTACTTCAGAATAACAAGTTGAATTATCATGTAGAAACAGACTTTATGGATTACAACAGTTATTACGTCAACATCTACTTCATTTGGAGGTATGGAGAGTCTTAAGAACAATTTTGACTTCAGGTGGAACAGGATATTGATTTATAAGAGAGATTGTTCAGACATGTTTCTCCCAACTCTCTTGGATGTTGTCCCTCAGTTGGGGACAGAAGGATGCTGTATTAGTTTCCTATTGCTGCTCTACTAGATTTTTACAAATTTAGTGCTTAAAAATCCCAAATGTATCATTTTATAGTTACGAAGGCCAGAAGTATGAAATGGGTCTCATTGACCTAAAATCAATGTTTCATCAGGGCTGCACTCCCTCTGAAAGTTCTGGGAAGAATCTGTTTCCTGCCTTTTACGTCAACCAGAAACTGACGGCATTCTTTACCTACTTGCCCCTTTCTTATCTTCAACGGCAGCAGCCTGTCATCTTCAGATCTCTCTCTGACTCTGACTCTCTTGCCCTTCCATCTTCCACATTTAAGGACTCTTGGATTACATTGGACCCACTCAAATATTATCTGATATTTTCCTTATTTTAAAGTCAACTGATTAGCAACTTTGACTCCATCAGTAATCTTATTCCCCCTTGCCATGTACCATGATATAGTTACAGGTTCCAGGGATTAGAATGTGAACATATTCGAGGGACAACATTCTGCCTACCATAGATGAGACTAAGTTTTTAAATAAAGTATATATTCATTGGCCCTACGTGATATTCTTTGGGCTATTCGAGTTGTAGATTGCTTTCCCAATGGTACCTGACATCTTCCATATGTTTATTAAGGGCACTGTTGACATTCCTGACACAAATATGCTGTCCTTTACCTCTATTGTGCATTATGGTTAGACATGTTCAAAATATTGACCTAATTGGCCTTCACATGGCAGAAGTACTCCTGATGTTTTCTCACATCAACCCTAGAATATTTCTAGGAAAGATGAATTGTACAAATCCTGACATGACATTGTTCATTGGAACAGACTTGGTTTAATGCTTTATTCCAAGGCCTGCTTTATGGATGCATGAACCACTTTAGTATTTAACAAAAGTTTTATTTGTTTATTAGTATTATCATTTTGGGGGTTTTTAGAGATGGTGTTTCCTCCTGTGTGCAGCAATCATAATTCACTGCAACCTCCAACTCCCAGGCTCAAGCAGTCCTCCCTCCTCAGTCTCCCAAGTAGCTGCTACTACAGGTGTGCACAACTAAGCTCAGCTAAATTTGTTTTTTTTTCTTATTTTTGTTTGTTTGTTTGTTTTTTAAGAGACAGGGTCTCACTATGTTGCCCAGGCTGTTCTCAAACTCCTGGTCTCAAGCAGTCCCCTCACTGCAGCCTCCCAAAGTGTTGAGATCACAGGTATGAGCCACTGTATCCAGCCTAGAAATTTTGCTTAATTGACATTTAATCTGGGGCTAAAGCTGCATTCATGGCATTAACCATCAGCACATTTTAAATGGTTTCAATAACGGACTGCCTTTTTATTTTATCCTCCACATGTCTGGCACCTAAGGACCCAATACATATTTTGTTGTTGTTGTTGTTGTTTGAGACGGAGTCTTACTCTGTTGCCCCGGCTGGAGTGCAGTGGTGTGATCTTGGCTAACCACAACCTCTTCCTCCCAGGTTTAAGTGATTCTCCTGCCTCAGTCTCCATAGTAGCTGGGACTACAAGTGCGCACCACCATGCCCGGCTAATTTTTTTTTTTTTTTTTTTAATAGAGATGGGGTTTCACCACGTTGGCCAGGATGTACTCGATCTCCTGACCTCCGGTGATCCACCCACCTCGGCCTCCCAAAGTGCTGGGATTACAGGGGTGAGCCACTGCACCCAGTCACATATTTGTTATATTAAGTAAAAAAAAAAAAAAAAAATCCAATCTATGTTAAATTTATGATTAAAATACATTTGGGCTGGGCACAGAGGCTCACACCTGTAATCCCAGCACTTTGGGAGGTTGAGGCAGGCAGATCACGTGAGGTCAGGAGTTGAAGACCAGCCTGGCCAACATGGTGAAACCCCATCTCTGCTAAAAACACAAAAATTATCCCCGCATGGTGGAGCATGCCTGTAGTCCCCTAGTTACTCAGGAGTCTGAGGCAAGAGAATTGCCTGAACCCAGGAGGTGGAGGTTTCATTGAGCCGAGACCATGTCATTGCACTCCAGCCTGTGTGATAGACTCTGTCTCAAAAAAAAAAAAAAAAAAAGATGTAATTAAGACACTCAATAATTTAGTCGAAATACCCATACAAATAACTTTAAAAATACATTTTAAAAATGCATATTTGAGAAATACCATTCAACTTTTATTGTAAAAAGACAAACTAGGCAGAACTAGATCAACATTTTCAATAATTGTATATTGTCATTCATTTATTCATGTGTTCATTTACGTATGCTAAAATTTTAGAGGTTAAAGGGACCTTAGAGGTCATTTATTATAAGGACTTCATTTTACAAATAGGTGTATCAGAACACATAACAAAGAATTGCCACACCTCACAGAATTGCATACCTGTTTTTCAGCAGAAGGTCTACAACTAGGAATTCACGTGATCCAGCTTTCAACCCAATGCTTGTCCTGTACTGTAGATCTGTCTTAATAAAGCAGCAGAAAATAAAGAAGAGGAGAGAAGATATAGAAGGAAAACTCTCAGCAATCTGTACAAATTGTTGATACATTCAGACATTTTGGCATATGAAGAAATGACAAGATGTTTCTACCACCTTCAGTGCCCAGGGTATAATTGATGTAGGTTACTCAGGCTGAATGTGCAAACATCAGAGGCCAGCCTCTTGGGAAAACTTCTCATTCTGTTCGATACATTTGGACTAAGAACTTTCTTTTTCCCCCTCGTAAATGTTTTCTGTCATTTAATGTGGAGATTTAGAAACAAACTCATTAATATTTATATAAAGATACTATGATTTTAATGTAAACAGAAAATTATTTTAGGACTGAAGCAAAATTGGGCTAAGATGAGATCAGTCTCTGATAAAACATAAGCAGAAATGGGATTGGGATCATGAAGATTACATTTAAAGTGAGGAAGGCAATTCCCACGGACAAGTCATGATGTGCACATGTCATCGTACAATTTCTAAGCCAGGAAAATTAGCTTTTAGTTCTCACAGTTCTCTCAAACCCAGTCTGAAGTTATCCTGGTTAGGGTGAAGGGGTAGGGATAGGGAGAAAGTACTAGTATTTCTGTGGGGTACATTCTTCATTGCAGAAGCAGAAAAGCATAAAAATAAAAAGACAGACGTTTGAGCTCAGTTAAAATTGTATAGACATTCACAGTCTTTGAGGATATAATTTTAAATTGAAAAACAAATCAGAACAGGTTTTATGCAAAAGAATGCCTAGTGACTAGGAAGACTTTTCCAAAATAGAATCAGAAATATTGGTCAGATGAGAAGTTATATGAATGCAAACACATACAGATAATCTTAGTCATATTAGTAATATCTAACATTACAAGGGAGGGCAGGTTCTTTTTCTATATTTTGCACATAACCCATTATGTAGAAGAGCAGATCTAAGCCCAAGGTTGTGTTATCAAGGGAGGCCGGGGACTTTCTCCTTGGGGGTCATAAATACAGTTTTCCATCTGCCTGAAACTGTTTAGGTGAAACATGCCTGAAGTCAGGGGCTGGATCAGATGATCTCTGGGGGTCTCTTCCAGCCTTTTGAGTCTTTGAGAGAAATTCCTAATCAGCATGTTAATGAGTACTTTAAATTTGTATTCTGATTTTCTTGAAGATAATTACCAGAAACGCTAAACAGAGAACAGCATTTCTACATGCCTGTTTAAAACAAGAAAAAGAAGAAAGAAAAAGAAATGGTTTCTGCTTACAAAGAAAAAAAGATGTGACCCACTTGATATTACAAAAGGCAATTACCTGGAAGGTAGTATGGTTCAGCGGTCTTGGAAGCATCTGAGAAAGTCCCAGCCTACTGGATCTGTTCCCTGGTCTTATGATGTCTTGCTGTGTGACACAGGGCAAGTCACTTGACCTTAGTTTCCTCATCTGAAAACACAGGAGTCTGGGAGTTGTGCTTGATTACCTGACTAATATCAAGGTACAGGAATTGAATGAAGGATGGAATTTCATTTTGGGTTTCATCTCTGCTGCAGAGATGACAGATGGGAATCACATGAATTAGATTAGCCCCTGTGCTTCATTAACTGTCAGAAAGAAAGTCAGAACAACACGGATGGCAAACTAAACTTTGAAAATCCCTTAAGAAATCTTAATTTTAAGTGATAAATGTTGCAAAGATTTATTTTGCTCTGCATTATAGTAAATTAATTGTGATATTATCCTATGTGTTCAGTTAACTGAGTTATACAAAACTAGCCCTAGAAGAAAAGAAATTGGTAAAATACATACTCAGGCCAATACCTGTTCTTCCTGTACTTACGTTTTTGGAAAAATAACTTTTTATTAATATTGATATATAGCTGTTTTATAAATAAGAACAAAAGTATATCAGTCCAAATTATTTTTCTGTCCTTTCTTTATCTGAAGTCAAATATGTTTAATTTGAATTTTCATGTTTCTTGGCATAAGATGTGATTTACTCTGAATGATCAAGCTGACAGGTTTCCAAACCTGGCGTGTAGGGTTGAGCATTTAACCTGAAAACAGAAACATTTTCTAACAATATTTAATTACCAAAATTTTCATGTAATTTAACTTTATGCACATTTGAAAACCTAAGAGGAACAACAAAGGAGAAAACCACATACTGCCCCTCGAGAGTGTTTCAGTATCTGTTAAGTGAGGGGGCAGCTAATACTGGATTCTCACTGTAAGTTTATGCAGTATTTATTATTGAATTATACCTTAATTAAAAGATTGAGCACTGTACTTTATAGCACATGCTGTTTTCAACATGTTACTTCCACCAGAAATCACTGCTTGCTTTTAATAAACCTGCCCCAAACAAGAAATCAAACAAGAAAGGAATTAAACCTAAGCATAATACAGAAGATAGTACTTTCTAAAATCAACCAAGAATGATGTTTGTGACATACTCTTTGATGGAGGCAAATAACAAATTTTAAAATAAACTAAGATGATAAAAAAGGAATTGGCATTACATTTGTGACAAAGCTTGAAAAACCAAAATACCTTTACAAGGTATAATCTTTGGTAAACTGATCAGATAAGATAATTGATAACATTATCTTTATTTTAGTACACTATAGTGTACTGAAGTGAAAGACCAAACCCATTCTGAAAATGTAGTTGGCATTTTGATTTGAAATTGAAATTATATGCAGCCTTTTGTTCATGAACATTAAAGAGAGGGCAGGGATATCACAGAAAATACTGCTCTATGTGAGGTTTGGGGAATCATAAATTCTGGTTTCAACTCTGCTATTAAGCTTTTAGATGACATTATACCTTAGTCCCACCATCTGTACAGTATGAATAATCATATTTTGTTAACTCACAGGTGTGTTGTAAAGGATGGAAAATAAAAAGTAACTCTGAACATGCAAGCATTCTCTGAGCCAAGACAGTAAGGAAAGCAAATGGTTAAGAGATACAAAAAAAAACAGATTGAACTTTATAATGAAACTCTATGAAGTATTTAACCTGAAAAGAGAAACATTTTCTAACACTATTTAATTACCAAAATTTTCATATGATTTAACTTTATCCAATTCCAAAACCTATGAGGAACCACAAAGGAGAAAAACACATTCTGCCCCTATGGAGTGTTTCGGTATCTGATACATGAGGGACCAGGTGATGCTAGATTATCTCTGTAAGTTTATGCAGTATTTATTATTGAATTACACCTTTAATTAAAAGATTGAGCACTGCACTGTGTATCTGAAGAGGAGAGACTAGGGCGACTGTAAGCACTTTGAGGAACTCCTCTTTTTCTCTAGATACTGACATGTATTAGCAGGACCCAGATAAAATGCCCAGCAAATCTTTGTGTCACTTCCTTGTAAATGTCCAATTCCAAGGTTAGCAAATCTGTATTCTTAATTTGGGTCAAATGTCTACCCCTGTGATTCAGGCACACTCAGAATACAGAGCACTGAGTACAGATGTAGCCACTAAATAATGGGCTAGATCCAGTTGTGGAAGAAATTATTGGGAATCAAGAAATCACCTCTGTTCGTGGTTTCTAAAAGTATGTTACTAAATGTCTTTTTGCATACAGGAGAAAGATAACATGCTCACTTTCTTGTCTTTATGCTTGAGAGAATATTTCTTACTCTGTATTAACTGATAAATGCCTTTTTGTCTTAACCCCTTTACCATGCCTTAAAGAAAATCAGTTTGGAAATAGAGAGTTGGAGAACTATATGTCTCCAAATTTATTTCTTTGTATGACTTTCTGGTAGGAATTTTCTTTCAATATACCACCTTCTTTTAACAACCTCTCTGAGTTTCTTCCTTTTGTAAAATTTGAGCTTATTACAAGAAAAATAAACAACACCAATAAGTAAGTTAAACCACCCTGATTTAGTGTTAGGAAAGTCAGAAGGAAACAGAATTTCAGGGATGAGTAGTCAAAACTGTTAAATGTTATACAGAGTGTATAAAAAATATGAAATGGAGAAAAAGACATTTTATTTTGTGATTATAACTGATGACCTTCAGAAATGCAGCTTCATTAATATAAGGGCAGAAAGTCAAAATGCATTGAGTTAAAGACCAACTGATGGTGGCAAAGGAAGTGGAGGTATCAAGGACAGAATACACTTCAAAAGTTTCAGAGTAAAATGAAAGGAAATAGGTAATTTCCAAGACACTTGAAATGAAATATAACCTCACCATTGTGCCTTATGATATCTGGCTGTGTGTATGGCTCCAGCAACTCTCTTTTAATTAGTAGATTGAAACACACATAGCTTATGGAGAAAGGTAAGAAACTGTATTAGGTTTTATTCACGGCTCCCTTTAGTTCATACTCTACCAGCCTTTGATGAGTGCCCAGAAGTACCTTTATCTTTCATCATTCACAGATTTTTCTCTCTTTCATCTTTCTTCTCATTCTTCTCATCCTCAAAGGATCAAAGTCAATAGAGTATTTTGCAGTCAAGGCCACTAATTCTCTTGTTTTAAAGTTTCATCGTGTCCTCAGTTTAGAATAGTTTAAAACATCTGTATTCTTTTGAGTGTAACATCAAAAAGACAAACAATTCTCTACCAATATTGATTACCTTAAAGGAAGGGAACAGAAGGAACAGAAAACTTATGTTGCCGCCTGTGTATACTTATAACAAGATGAAAGCTCTCAGTGGAAAGATAGTAGCACCATTATTTATTAAACTGATCTGGAAACTACCTACATCAGTCACCTGGGCTGTTATCTATGTCCACAGATTTGCCAGTCCAAGATCAAAAGAAAGAGTTTATCCCTGGAAAGGAAAAAGAATAACTTTGCCGTTGAGATGTAAGCAAAGGAACAAAGACTGGATGAGATGTGAGTACATAAGCAGCTTACTTGTGACACCTCTGTTCTCTATGTAACGTAGAAAGGGAAGTCATCGAGTGAGAAAGAAGTAAATGGGTGAAATTGTCAGTTGAGGAAAAAGAAAAGAATTTTTAGAATAGTCATTGTTCTGAATATTCTAGGAATCAACAGTATTTTGTTGTTTATAAGGCACATTTTTTTTTCTAACGTTTTAATAGCTGAGGGCAACTTACAATCACTGCTGGCTAAGTCTTGATGGAATTGTTATTTCCAGCCCATGTGGGAACTCCATTATAGCTATTCATATTGTCACTTAAGTTGAGTTATGTGGATTGCTAAAAATGTCATCAAAAAGATTACTCTGTGATTTGGCATTAAAACAATATGTTCTTGTGTACTTGGAAGGGCATGAAAACAGAGCAGTGGGGCATACATTTGACATTAATGAAGCAAATATTCATTAGAGAAGAAATGAACACAAATCCATAATTTCTTATAAAGAATAACCAAAGCTTTAATGGGATCCACACATATGAGATAGTCACCTATTTATTACTGAGATGTTTGTAAAAAGATTGGCTATCATATAAAAGGCAGTGCAACCCAAGGTAAGGGAAATTGCTGTGTATCTCAGAGTAGATTGATGAAATATCAAAACAAATGAGAAGTTTGTGTGACTAATTCAATTATAGCACAGGACTATCTTTGAGGTGTTTGATAGCAGCTTGTCAGAAATTTTCAGCTAATTGAGTAGTAGCGTTTTTACTTTGAGCAACATATGATTCAACTGAGGAAAACCATAAACATAAGTGTAGTCAAGTAGGATAAGCCAGTGAATCTTGGAGCTCTTTAATATGTCTCACAATGATCCTGTCAATGTTAAAGACATTAAAAAGTTGAATATTATGAACATAGATGAAGAAAGGCAATGATATCATTGTGAAGCTGTGCACAACTGCCAATCACCAAACATTTCTTCTATGTTGAATTTTTGACTTTAAAACACTTCTGAAGAATATCTCCCCCAAAATGTTATTCTGTATTCGCATGCACACACAAGTGCACATGGACACGTACACACACAAATGGAGGATAATGACTGAGCTAATGGACTGCCTATTATTATATGAAACAGGCACAATCCCTTTTTAACATCTGTCATTATTTCACTTTTTGGTTGTAGTTAGATAGTGGATATACATCAGCTGTGTTTGAAAATAAACGTACCCAAAACTATATGGTTGTTATTGCTGTTAGTAGGAGTGGACCACAGCAATCTCCAAGTTTTCAATCAACCAACCATCAAAGGACCATTGAGAAACGGTGTAAGTCCTTGTTGTCAAAAGAAAAATACCTATTGATATCTTCTGGTAAGATTAATAAAGTGACAGGTATTAAAACCTGCAGAACAGGGGTCAGGGTTCAGATGAAAATCTTGAAAAAAATAATGAGGTCATAAGAAATAACTGTGCATCAAAAACACATGGAAGTACGGAGAATGGTAATTGGGAAAACGTAGTCAGTGATGAGTGAATCAAAAAGAGATTCAAAAGAGTGGAACTCTGACTCTGAATATATTGTAGGAATTCATAAACAATTGAAATTGAAACTTAGAAAAGTCATGTAATCTGCCCAGGATGATACAGTCTGCTTGCATTTTTCTTTATGTGTATTCACAAAATAATTAATAATTCAAAGCTTTGTAATAAATAATTTTAAATAATATTGAAGTGGCTAAAAGACCTCTTTCGCTGGGCATGGTGGCTCCTGCCTGTAATTTCAGCACTTTTTTTGGGGGGGGGGGGACAGAGTCTCACTCTGTGCCCAGGCTGGAGTGCAGTGGCGTGATCTCGGCTCACTGCAAGCTCCGTCTTCCCAGTTTAAGAAATTCTCTCCAGAATAGCTGGGATTATAGGCATGTGCCACCACCCAGCTAATTTTTTTTATATTTTTAGTAGAGATGAGGTTTCAGCATCTTTGCCAGGCTGGTCTTGAACTCCTGACCTCATGATCCACCCGCCTCCACCTCCCAAAGTGCTGGGATTACAGGCGTGAGCCACCACGCCTGGCCAGTTCCAGGACTTTGGGAGGCCAAGGCAGGAGGATTGCTGGAGCCCAGGAGTTCAAGACCAGGCTGGGGAAAAGTGAAACCCTGTCTTTACAAAAATTACAACTATTTGGTAGCACAACAGGGTGACTGCAGTCAGTAATAACTTCCTTGTATATTTAAAAATAACTAAGAGTGTAATTGGATACACTCTTGTGAACACACAGGATAAATGCTTGAGGGATGGCTACCCCATTCTCCACGATGTTACTATGAATACCTAGAATTTGATAGCATAACAGGATGATGACAGTCAAAATAATTTGATTGTAGATTTAAAAATTGCTGAAAGAGTATGAATGAATTATGTTCAACACAAAGGATAAATGCTTGAGGGGATGGGTACCCTGTTTCCCATGATGTGATTATTACACCTCGCGTGCCTAAGTCAAAAAATCTCATGTACCTCACAAATATATAAACTGGCTATGTACCCACAAAAATTAAAATTAATTTTTTAAAAGTTCCAAAAATATTATCTAGGTATAGTGGTGCATGCCTGTGCTCCCAGCTACTCAGGAGGCTGAGGTGGGAGGATTACTTGAGCCTGGGAGATCGAGGTTGCAGTGAGCTATGATTGCACCACTGCACTTCATCCAGCTTGGATGACACAGGGAGACTCTGTCTCAAAAAAAAAAAAAAAAGAAAAAAGGCTGGGTGTGGCTCACACCTGTAATCCCAGCACTTTGGGAGGCTGAGGCAGGTGGATCACCTGAGGTCAGGAGCTCGAGAACAGCGTGGCCAACATGGTGAAATGCTGTCTCTACTAAAAATACAAAAACTGGCCAGACGCGGTGGCGCATGCCTGTAATCCCAGCTACTCAGGAGGCTGAGGCAGGAGAATTGCTTGAACCTGGGAGGCGGAGGTTGCAGTAAGCTGAGATTGTGCCATGGCACTCCAACCTGGGCAACAAGAGAGAAATTTCATCTCAAAAAAAAAAAAAAAAAAAAAAAAAAAAAACAGAGAGAGAGAGAGAAACAAAAGAAAATACGGAGCTCTTTCAGCAAATATAAATAAAATTCTTAAATCTGTAAGCTTTAGAAAAGCATATGTCGTGACTTAATTGAACTGGAACCCCATCTGAAATATCTTCTTTGCAATGATGAAGAGCTTGTAGTAGTGGCAACCACTAAAGACCACTAAATGTTCTCAGCATTTGAACCACTTTGATTTTTTTATTGTGGTAAAATACATACAACATAACATTTATCATGTGTAAGTGTACAATTCACTAGTATTAAGTACATTCATGTTGTGGTACCAACATTTGATATACATATATATTTTTTTTTCTGAGGCAGAGTCTCACTCTGTCACTCAAGCTGGAGTGCAGTGGCACGATCTTGGCTCATTGCCAATATGTGATTTTTGAGAAGACAATTGTATGGAAGATAAACTGGGTGTGCAAATCCACTAGATAAAAACAAATGAATATTTCAGTTGAGTTATGATAGGTCCAAAATTAGAACTGCAGACTAGTAGATAGAGAAAATTAGGATAAAGATTGCAGGAGGCACATTATTTGAGAGGAATACAAATGAGTTCCGCTCTAGACATGCTATGTTTCATATGTATATGAGACATCTGTGTGAAGCCCTCCAGCACAGAACTGAAAATAGTTCGGAGCTCAGTGAAGATGTGAAGCGGGAGTCATCAGCTTTATTCAAGTAAACTCTCCTAAGGAACATTCAAGGAAGTGAAGAAAATGGAATCAAGGATGAAACTTTGATGAGATCCAGTATTTAGCCGCTCATTAAGAGCAAGGATTCAACAATGAACACAAATAAGGAATAAGTAGAGGGAAGAAATAAGAGGGAGGGAGACGTCATAAACATCAAATAAAGGAAGTATTCCAAGTGGCAAGAGCACCTAACAACATCAAATATTAGTATTAAAGCAGAACAAAAAACTTTTAATGTAGTTCATTGGATTTGATAAGGTTGTTGGTGACTCTCACAAGGGTGATTCCATAGAATTGTGCAGGATAGGTTTATGGGCAGAAGTGGTAATAGAGGGATGAAGAGCAATAGTTTAAGGAATAATGATAGATAATATTTATGGAGCATTTATACGATATCAAGTATTGTGTTAAGTGTTTTGTAATATTATGCTATTCAATTCCTCTACCAGTTTTGCACAGTGGATATCAACACTCTATAGAATAGGAAATTGGGACTTAGAAAACTTATATAATCTGTCCAAGGACCTATAGCCTTCTATATATGCTCAAGTCGGATTTTCACTTCTCTACCCCTTTACAAGAAATAAATAAAAATTCAGGATATAAGTAAAAGGAAGTCTAAAGTATCCTTTCAAGAAGTTTGCCCAAACAGAAAAAGGGCGTGGAGGGAGATAAGTCAGTAACTGCAGGAGGTAGTAACATGGAGATATGGTTTTTGTTGTTCTCTGGGAAAAGGAGTCAGAGTTGTTTTGGGATTGAGTAGAATTTACCTATTTTAATTAGGTAAATAGAAGAGAATCAGTATAATGCAAAAAATAAGGAAGATAATGAGCGGAGTGAGATCACAGAGAAGGAAAGAGATATAATTTCTAGTTCATAGGTCAAAGGTTTACTGTCTGAGAATTGGAGAAGTTTGATCTCAGAGACAGAGAAAGTGAAAAGGAGAAGTGGGTGCACAGCACTGGATGTGGATAACTGAGCCTGGTAGAGAAGTTATGGGATTTTTGACTGACGTGTATCTTTACTAACAGTGTGGGATAGGGATATGCTTGGGAATTTGAAGAGCATAGTAAATATTAGGAACAAATGTTTCAAATAATAGAAAACAAGTGCAATTGTAATAGGAAGCACCTTATTGATGTAGTTTAAAGTAGAAAACACATCTTTGTGTGAATGCTAAGGGACTCTGTAATGTGATTCATCTTTACCAGTGGGTGAGACATCCTCATAAAAGAGGGTTAAAGATGGGGCTTGTATTGATTCATGGGTAGCAAATAGTTTTGAGAGTATAGCAGAAAGATGACAAAAAGAAAGAATCCAGGACAGTGTGGCAAATGCCATTATGTTAAATTCAGCATTGAGCTACAAAATAGAGTAGGATGAATTACTGAATTCCCAAGCTGAGGTTAAAGAAAATACGCAGTGTGGAGAAAGAGACTGAAAATTCTGAAATTGTAGGTGGTTGTGAGGAGTGAACCACAATTTAAGAGTTGAAGCTTACAGGAGCACTCTTGAAAGTTGACTAATTTGAGTGTTCCATCTTGAGAGAGTTTTGCTAAAGAAAAAAGAATGAGAATTTCCCAAACTAAAATCATAGTAAAGTAAATAGAGGTTTTAAATAACGTGAAATTTTACTTCTGGTTGAGTAATGTTTTCCAGCATATCATTCAACAGTGGCTTTGACAGAGAAGAATGGTACTCAAGAATACAATTCCACTAAAACAGAAATTCCTAAGCCAAACATTTTATTTCATTAAAATTAATGCATTTTCTCACTACTCTCTGAAACAGACCCTCTTACCAGCATACGAGGTGGAGAGTAATTCCTCTTTGAACTCTAGTTCTGGTTAACATGGATGCTGCTGTGACTCTGTATCTCAGAGCCTGCATCTCCTTCCAGTTAAATCTTGGATCTATGAGAACATGGCCATTGCTCTTTTCCTCAAGGGTTAGTTTTTTGTATTCATAATCAGCCACTGATGATTGGCAACCATTTTTGAAGTATTTTTTCATGTTTTCGTATGTCTTCATTACTAAGACCACATCTAAGTATTTGCATAGTATCCATTTGCATAATGTACTCCATCAGCATTTATGTGAAATTTTACTGTTTCATCTCTTCTATTGTCTCCTTGCCTTCTGCCTTTCATTGTCACATGGTTAAAAAAAAAAAAGCTTATTTCAGTGACAAAGACATCCATAGTTGGAGCATAAGCACATGTACAGGCTTACTATCACTATATTAGATCAAGCTCTGGGTAATAAGGCAAGGATTTTTTTACTTGGTTGCACCTGGTTCACATTTTTTTGGGTGTTAATCAATAAATATTGAGCTACCAGAAAGTAATTGACAATCAGGTAACCTATATTTATAATTTTTCTTCAAAACTAACTTACTTTTTTGTAACTAACTTGTAGCAATATGGTCCCTTACAAGGCTTCCTGACCCAGTTCAAATGCTACTTATCATAAAATCTTTTCTGATTTCCCAGGCACAGTTAATTATTTCCTCGTCTGTGTTAGTAAAGAACTCTGCTCATATATGTCATTTATCATTTACCACATTGTGTTGTGCAATCTGTTTGCAGGTCTGAATCTTTCTTTAGACTTTGACTTGCTTGAGGGTTGAGACTGTCTTCTTCATCTTTCCTGCAAAAGCAGTAAATGTGTGATTCATATATGCATGATTCATAACGTTTCTTACACATTTTATTATGTTGCAAAATATATAAAGAAAAATATACAAATTCTAAGTGTACAACTTGATGAGTCACAACGTGTATCCAACTTTGCCATGAAATAGCCGCTCAGAATTACTCTGACACTCTGAGGATCCTCTTAGACCCACCCTCTCAACCCCTCAGAGTCACTCTTCCTTCCCTGTGTGTCAGAGTAACCACATTCATACTTTGAGTACCGAGACTAGTGTTTTAGTAAATAGTAAAAGTACTATTTTACATAGTTTTTGGATCCTATATATTTTGGGGTAATTTTTTGCTTTCTTTTTCTTTTATTATATACAAATATAAATAAAACACAAACTCATGATAAATTGAAGACCCAGCATAATTTAAAATTAATAAGAATGTCCAGTAGTGTTAATAATGCTTATCTAATTTGAACACACAATGAAGATACGTGATGCACTTAAAAGCAATTGACAATTATTTATCTTATTCTTCCAGGAATATAGGAACAGATATTTTACTTCTTGTCTCAACCAATATGCAATTTCTGAGCTAGAAGTTTAATGGTTGTTATGAACTGAATGTTTGTCACCCAAAATTCATATATTGGAGCACTAACCCCCAGTGTGGTATTTGTTGCAGCTGGGGCTCTTGGGAGGTAACTAGGGTTAAATGAGTTATCAGTGTGGACCTCATAATGGGATTGCCTTTATAAGAACAGACGCTAAAGAGGTTGTTTGTGCCCCCCACCCCCACCCCATTCACCAAGAAGAGATCATGTAAGTACATAAAGAGGAGGAAACTCTCTGCAAGCTACAGAAAGAGCCCTTACCAGACCCCAACCATGTAGCTTTTTGGCACTCTAATCTTGGACCTCCAGCCTTCAGAACTGTGAGAAAATAAATTTCTGTTGTTCAAGTCACTCACTTTATGGTATTTTGTTATGGCAGCTCAAACAGACTAGGACAATGGTATTTCAAAAGTCATATTTGAATCATAAGTTTTTGATGTATTTGTTATATTTCAATTTCCTAGAATGTGTATAGGAAATATGTCTGAAGCCCAGCTCTATCTTGCTCTCCATAATATGTGTGTTACAACTGACAGTTTGGTGATAGTTTCTTTTCCCAGTATTAATGATATAATTATAATATTGTCAAATTTACACTAGGTTTTTCACTTAGAGCCGTGGTTCTCAATGAGGGTGCTTTTGTCCCCCAGGGATGTTTTTGGTTATCACAATTCGTGTTGTGTTTGTGGGGTGAATTGGGAGCGCTAATAAAATCTAACAGGTAGAAGTCAGGTATACTGCTAACCATCTACAATGCACAGGACGGCCTCCAATAAGAAAGAATGAGACAACCCTAAATGTCAGTAGTGTAAAGACTGAAAACAAATTGACTTAAAGAAATTTCCATAGATAAATAAATTTTATCTTATAATTTTGTACTCTAACATTATTTGTTGGATTTTATGATGCCTGACCTTTTAAAATTGTTGAGTGACATGCATATGCGTTTTTTTGTTTTGCTTTACATTTTTAATGTCATGAGGATTAATATCAACTTAAGAGAAATTAAACTCAAAACACCTGGAGAAATTCAGTAACTAAAAGTACTCAGACATCACTTGTGGTGCATTCCGTCTTGCACGTTTCAAGGAAGAAGATGTTTTTGCTTAAATGTGCTTTGGACTATACTCAGTACCAGGTAGATATTATTATTTACAAAAATAGTTATAGGTTTTCTTAATCACGAAACAATAAGAGATGAAGATTCTTCAGTTATTAATACTGCTGATTTTTATTTCATAAATGATGATACCATAGTCTAAATAATATTTGCATTCTCTGGCTATGAAAATTAACAATATGTGAAAACACCTTTTCTATTGGAAAAGATACCAGATATAATTTACTTTCTAAAGCATGAGTCATAGAATATTCTTATATTTGAATGTGTTGTGTTTGGCTTTTAAAAATGGTTACATAAAAACGGTGATTCTTTATATGACTTTGCCAAAGGTAAAACTCCAATTGAATGATGTCACTTTAGTAGAAAAATACTGCTGTTCACGTCTTATCATGATTTACAATAAGGCATGTATATTAGTAAAGAAGGAGAGGAGGACAGGCAAAGAAAGAGCAGCAGAGGAGACAGATTATACCCATGCTGTATATATTATCACCCTGAAGTCAGTAGGGAAGGCTGCTAAATGCTCTTACAACTGTAATAGCCTATCTCATGTTAATTCTAGCCCGAAGCTTCCTGGCACTTCTTGTTCAAAGATAATGGGGACAAACCTACTCTTTTTTTTTTTCTTGGTTGAACAGCAGATTTCTTTTTTCCCAAGGATGTCTAATAAATTAAGCAGTCTTTGCAAACAGCAACACAAAAGCCCTTTGCTTTGTAGAAATTCCCAGTAATAACATGCAAGAGTTATTACCCTTGATACTTAGTGGATTTTTTAATGGCTAGCAATAATCGTTTTGATTGAATATTGGCTTATAATAGGCTTGTAAAGGAATTTAAGCACCCTTAACTGCTTCAACCTTAGCTTCATGTGCCTAGGGAAAATCCCTGAAACAATAGATCTTGAAGTCATTAACATGGAAATATTTTATAAAAATGAAAGTCATTATCTATTAACCTCAAAAGTAAAGCAATTAAAATGGACTATTTGTATTATTTTTTAATAATTCAATATGTCATTGATCCTCTTCTTTGAAAGAGGAAATTGTTTTATAACAAGTTATAATTGAGTTTCTTTGGACAGTCAACTTTCTTTTATGCAGACCTTTCATAATGTTCATAATTCTTGGAATACAAATCAACTGGGATTTTATGTACTGAATCCTTAATCTAAATATTCCAGAATTCTTCAACCAGTTGGGGAAAAAATGTTGGAATGCTTATTAAAAGAAACCAACATTGTTTGAAATATTGGAAAGCAGGGCTACTTTAAAATTATTTTCTTTGATATTTATGTCTCCTTAGTGAGGATGCTTATAGGCTATACTCTGTTTTACTAGACTTTGTGAGTAAAAAAGAAATACTCCAGAGGCTAATCTACTGAAAAATATGTGAAGTGATTCCACTCTGAGGCAATAGAATCCACTAAAACTCAGCTTCCATAGCATGAATGGACTGCAAGAGAAGTGGGTTTAAGGCTAGATTGGACTCTGAAGAATTATGAAAAATGATTTCTTACTTGTTGTTTTATCACTTCCTATCTCTCAGGGCAGGATAGTATCAGTAATTGAAAAATTCACTAGTTGAGACCCTGGAGTCTTACTGCCCAAAGGAGACCAGAGCATAAAGCTATGGGAAAGATGGTTATAAATCGAAGGTCTGCATCTGCTACTCTTTTCCTGCTTTGATGCAATTGCAGGAAAAAAATGACAAACTCCCTTAGATTGCCAAGGAATTTCCATTATTATCATTTTTTTAAGCCATTGAAAGAAGTAATTCTGGACAGCTCTTGCTGTTTTACCATGTATATTTTAATGCTTCTTTATTTTCAGTGGTTGATTTTGATTTCATTGTATATGTGAAGTGCTTACTATGTCTTTATAATATAGAAAGAGTTTATTGCCTTCTTGCATATACACAATTTCATCAGGACATAAGCTTTATTAGGGCAGGAAACAATATAATAGGCCTTTCTTTAATAGTTACTGAATTAATAAGGAGAAACTCACATTTTCTTGTGCATTTAAACAGACCATATGATTGAAACAATGCTGAAAAAAGTATTAAGCACCCATTGATTATAATTTTCAAATATACTTCTTGATTTTTATGTACAAAATGAACAGAAATGACCCTCAATCTATAGAATGTGTATGTTGAATGACAGGAACGTTCAATGCATTGTACTGAATATGTTGGTTGTTTCAATCTACTCAACCCGATGTGGGTTATGCCACTTTCTTTACTTATCACAAGGGCACATTTGTAAGATTGACTTCTGAGACCCACGGCAAGGTCTGTCACCTTAAAATATAACCAGTGGGGTAGGGAAACTGCTCATGATATAAATCAAGCTTATGGCTTTAAGCTAATTAGTATCATATTCCAAATAGGCATCTAAACATAACAGTAAATTCCAGATTATTCACAACATTCATATTAATGAGTGATCATCTGTCTTAACGTTTTCTTCCTCACCAGGATTGCTTCCCCCATCCCTCCTCAGTGGCTTTTCCCTGCCACTCCATAACTATCTTGGGATTACAAGCCTCTCTTCTCCTCACTACACACCCCCTACAAAGATGTCTCAGGCCAGACTCTTTGCTGACACCTGCACTAATAGCAGGGTAGATTATGTACTGTTCTTAATTATCTCTCCCACAGCTTGCCTCCATTAGCTTGGATAATTGACTGTATGTATAACATTCATAAGCAGAACAATGTGCTATAGAAAAAAATAAAGGAGAGAAAAAAATGAATCTTTAGTTTATATAAGATTAGCTGTGTGTGGTGTCAGACGTCGTACAGCATCTGGAGTTTTGGGGGGAGCATCTGTTTTCTTTTGTTGGGGAAGTCATTAAGAATTTGAAATGAGATTTTTCAATGGATAGGAGGAGGTGTTGTGTACATTTTTTCATTGGAAAGGTATTCAAGAAAGAGAATGTCTGTAATCCCAGCACTTTGGGAGGTCAAGGTGGGTGGATCACCTGAGATCAGGAGTTCAAGACCAGCCTGGCCAACATAGTGAAACCCCATCTCTACTAATAATACAAAAATTAGCTGGGCATGGTGTAATCCCAGCTACTCAGGAGGCTGTAATCCCAGGGAGACTGAGGCAGGAGAATCGCTTGAACCTGGGAGGCAAAGGTTGCAGTGAGCCGAGACCGCCCCACTGTACTCCAGCCTGGGCGACAGAGGAAAGCTCCATCTCAAAAAAAAAAAAAAAAAAAAAAAAAAAAAAAAAAAAAAGAAAGAACGTGAATGATGAGGGAAAGTTATCCTCTCAGGAGTGAGAGGACTCAGAAAGCAAATAATGATGCAAAGTGATGAAAAACAAAAATATTGACCACAAGTTCCAGAGCTGTTTGGAGATCTAGAGAAGGTGAGGGCATGAATTCAGAGGAAATGGATTATCAACAGAAAAATTATAAAAGAAGAACAAATATCTTTTCTGTATTCTGTGACTCAGTCCTATAGATTGCTCCTGTAATTACTATCTCTACAAGATAAGAATAACAGATTTCTCTACTATATAGCTAACAAAACTAAGTGTTGAATAGATTTAACAATTTCCCTTAGTTGGCAAATGATGAGACTGAATTTTAAACCCAGGGAGCATCACGGTTGAGGATGAACTGTGATCCAGAACTATATTTGTACCATTTGGACTATTTCAAAAATCACAGATCAAAGTTGTATTGCTTTAAAAGTAAGAAAAAAAATAACAACAAATACATATATGTGAAATTATTACTACAAGTCTTAAATATGTAAATGGTGAATACTATATAACATATAAGGAGAATTAGAATGAAAATAAATTTCTGATTTAGTTGTCAGAGCACTTCTTTAAAAGCCAAGCAATCTCAGGAATAATTAGGTATAAACAGCATTAGGGAATTATTCAGCTATAAAGTTAGGATACATTTTCCCTTTCTTTGCATAAAATAATGGTGCAAACTTTTTAAATTTTGCATATTTTCAAATTAATTTTCACAATCAAATAAAGGCTATTTCTACACTTATCTATCTGAGCACTAAGACTGCTTGGAATATTATTATTGAGATTCTAGAAATAAAAGGCAGAATTTTACTCTCTCATACCTGTCATTCCTCTCATGGGTTGACCTCATAAAAACGAATGTGCAAAAAGGAAAGTGTACTTTGAAGTGATTTATTAATTGAACTTGTGCGAGACATAGTTGTTAAAGCTATTTTAAAAAATTCAGATTTCATCTTGCTTTGTTCAATTTTCATGCGGGTAGAAATGCTTAAAGCTGAAAGGTTTTCATTTGTGTTTCTGCTGACTTGCACATTTTACACAATAGGCCTTGTTATTAAGGGTCTGATCATGGTCAATGCAATTTGCAGTGTTGGCTAATTTTCTAAACTAGTAGTGAATTTAAAATTAATTACAGACCGTTTTTGGTTCATTAGTGTCCATGTTTTATGCCTGTTTGTTTGTTTTTAATTGAGTAGAGGGGAAAAGACAGAAGTGCTGCTCTCTCATATGCAGAAATAAAGTGGTACAATCTTCAACTGAAACAATGGAAATAGTAACGGCAAAGACAATAGAGTCATATGATTTGGCAATGAGAGAACATATGCATCTATTCCATTTGCTACTTGTACATCTTAAAGCATGGAGTAAAGTGGGGGATATTAAAATAATCAAGTGAAAAAAATAAAGTAAGTTCTGCAATTTCATGTATATTTACTAAAAGGGGTCAAAGTTCTAAGCATTCCATATAATCAAATAATTTATTAGGTTTGTGAGGTTAACTGCTTACAGCTAAGCAACTTGTAGCTTAATTGCTTCTCATACTACAGGAGAGTTAGAAATATCTTTCTAGCCCTATCCCCAAAGCGGGAAACCCAGCCCGAGGCACTGAAAGTGCTATACAGGAAACAGTAGGTAGCATAATTCAGCCATGTCAAATTAATGTTGCTATCCTGGGAAAATAGATAGCATAATGAAGGAAGAATAAGGACATTTAGGAGAGAGAGTCCTTCAGTAGGACATCCCCATTGGTTTCTAGTTATGTGCAGAAAATAAGGACTTGCCTCCCATTAAACATAATATTCTGGAAATTAATTTTGAGAGACTAGATATACATTTCAGATTTACCCATTCCTACTTTGTCTTCATTATCTAGTTGTTTTTCTTTACTGTAGCTAAGTTTCCAAAAAGGGCACAGGGAAGGAACATTATATATAACTTGAGCAAGGAAATGTTGAATTGAATCTATTTCTGTGTGGAGTTCAAATTATAAATCTCCTTGTAAGCCAAATCTGTGACTGCTCTTTGCTCCTGTGGTTTGAAGCCATCCTCACTCCTGTAAGATGATAGATTATCAGCAGAGAAAAACAGCAGGTTTGTGTTCACAATGATAGATAATGGGTGGAATTAAAGTGTGTTCCTCAACTTGGTTGAACAACCAGCCTCATCACTTGAGACATTTAAAAATACCCTGGATAAAGAAAAAGAAACTGCCCTTCAGGGTAAATCATTTCCTGTATGCATAGATAATCTGTCTTTTCAAGATTGTTCTTTGTATGAATAGTGGAACTAATGGTGTTTCAACAGGAGTGTAAGAAATCTGTTTAAACACACAAAAGAATAGCTAACAACTATGAAGTGAGTGGCAGTGGAGAAATGACAGTCTGTCCTCTAACATGGGGCATGCAGTGATAGACCTAGGAAAGGCTCAGTTTTACCCATTGCTTGACACTTAACTGAGCACCTAGTAGCATGCTCTACACCATCTTTTAGCACCATTTTTACAGTTCATAGAAAAATAATAGAAACTAGAGGTCATGCCAATAATTACAAAATGATCCATTAATCAAATGGCAAATAGAGAGAATTTTATTTTTCTATAACTGATCATATTTTTCCATAGTGTGATGATGTGTCAGAATAACTTCCTTGATGTCTTCAGTAAAATACAGAGTCTTGATAAGTGAGAGTTCCTAAGTCGCCACTGCAAAAATACTTAAAGTAACAGTTTTCATACTATTTCATATGATGAGTACAACTTATCTTTATATTTATTCAAGTATTAAAGTATTAGTTATAATACTTTATAAAAATTATAATAAATTATATTTATTCAAGTATTAAAGTATTAGTTCTATTTCAAAAGCAGTCTTAGACACAAGTGCAGTGACAAAATTGGCAGAAAGCCATCTTATCCTATTATTTGTTTTAATCAGCAATAGCAAATGAGATATGACCTGTTCCAGATATTTGGATTTCTTAATGCATTATAGGAAATAAATTGGTGTTCATATTATAATGGATTGGATTCACTGAGCAGGGAGGGGGAGACTGCATCACAATTAACATGTTGCCAGAGGGGTTATCACAGAATATTTCCCCAGGTTCTTAAATTCCTTGAGCCAGAGAGTTTATTGTGTTTTAAAAGATTTATTTATTATTAGTGAGAAAACTTCCCAGGGGGTTTGATGTTTTATTTTCCTTTCTGAGAAAAGCCCTAGGGCATTTTATATTACCTGTTCAAATGCATGGAGTACCTATGGCTAAGAGGAGCTTAGTTCCATAGTCCAAGGAACCACCAAATGCTGCAAACGTATGTCATCAAATTTGTATACATTTTAGAATATTGTATATAAACACATTCTCAAAAAACTTTGTAGTCAGTTTCTGAGAAAGAAAATTTGCATTAGAAAAACTTGTTGTAGCATCTTTTCCTGATTCCAAAACCTGCTTTTACTTCCCATTCTCACTTTCCACAGTTCTAATCCCAGTTACTTTGCCAGGGATCAGGAGAATTTATCCAGGGCAAGCTTCACCTTGCTGTTCCACACCCCTTCCTACCATTCATCTCTGGGATGGCCCTGACTCCCTTCCAGGTTAATGACTGAAAGAGGAGAGATGTCAAAAACAGGAAGGAGCTTCCTGACAGGCACAGGTGTAATCTAGTGGATGGTGCTCTCTAAATGTGGTTGTTTGTTAATACCAACACTCCCTGCGAGATGCCTTCCTGGGTTCCCTCAGGTACATGCATAGCTGGGAACTTCTGATTGAGACATCTTTGAGGTGGGCAATACTGTTCTCACTTAGTCCATTTCACTCCGCATATGACCCCTCCTTCAGGCCCCCGCCCTGAGCATCCAAAGGCCCACCACTCTTCTGGGGTCATATAAACCTACCAGGCAGTCACCTGTGGTAGCATTTAAAAGGGCTTCAGGCTGCACATGGTGCGTATGTTACTCACCAGCCAGAGAGCACCATATACCTTTCTTCTGCCTTTAATGGGATTTGTTCCCATTGTAGCCTCTTACCTTTGCCATTCAGTCTATTCCCTGTGGACGTTTTAAGGTAACAACTAGCATCAGCTTCTGTACCTAACAAACTTCAAAGGCCAAGTGCTATCACTTGACTTAGATCAAAAGGGAAGAACCGCTTCTTTTTCTTTCCCAGTGCATGGGGGTGTGTTTGTGTGGGGGTGTGTTTGTGTGTGGGTGTGTCTGTGTACATCCAGCAAGGGAGGGAGGGTGGATGGTAAAGCACTCCAGAAAATGTATCTACAACCTTAGCCTGGAAGTGGGTGATAGGTTGCGAGTTGCAAATCCAGTCTTGCCACTGTTTTAGTAAGTCTACATACATAGTGCCTCACCTCATTTTGGAATGTGGCCACATATAGCATGATGGGAGGTACCTCTTCACAGGGCAGCAGGAGAGAGAATGAGTGCCAGCAGGTGAAATGCCAGATGCTTATAAAACTATCAGATCTTGTGAGAACTCACTCACTATCACTAGAACAGCATGGGAGAAACCACCCCCATGATTCAATTACCTCCACCTGGTCCCACCCTTGACACCTGGGAATTATTACAACTCAAGGTGAGATGTGGGTGGGGACACAGAGCCAAACCCTGTAATTCCATCCTGGCCCCTCCCACATCTCATGTCCTCACATTTCAAAACACAATCACGCCCTTCCAACAGTCTCACAAAATCTTAGCTCATTCCAGCATTAACCCAAAAGTCCAAGTCCAAAGCTTCGTCTGAGGCAAGACATGTCCTTTCCACCTATAAACCTGTGAAATCCAAACCAAGTTAGTTACTTCCTAGATACAATGGAGGTACAGGGATTGGGTAAATACAGCTGCTGCAAATGGGAGAAATTGGCCAAAGCAAAGGGGCAGTCATCAAACCTTAAAGTTCCAAAATGATCTCCTTTGACTCCATGTCTTACATCCAGGATGTGTTGATGCAAGAGTTGGGCTCTCATAGCCTTGCATAGTTACACCCCTGTGCCTTTGCAGAGTAACCCCCCCCCGCCACCTAGCTGCCTTCCCAGGCTGGCATTGGGTGTCTGTGACTTTCCCAGATGCATGGTGCAAGCTGTCAGTGAATTTACCATTCTGGAATCTGGAGGATAGTGGCCCTCTTGCACAGCTCCACCAGACCCTGCCCCAGTGGGGACTCTGCATGTGGGTTCCAACCCCACATTTCCCTTATGCACTGCCCTAGGAGAGGTTCCCATGAGGCTCTGTCCCTTCAGCAAACTCTGTCTGGATATCCAGGTGTTTCCATACTTCCTCTGATATCTAGATGGAGGTTCCCAAACCTCAATTATTGACTTCTCTGTACCTGCAGGCCAAATACTATGCACAAGCCACCAAGGCTTTGGGGTTGCACCCTCTGAAGCAATGGCCTGAGCCATTGGCCCTTTTTAGCCAATGCTGGGAAGCAGGGCACCAAGTCCTGAGGCTGTGCAGAGCAGCAGGGAGGCCCTGGACCCAGCTCATAAAATCATTTTTCTCTCCTTGGCCTCCAGGCCTGTGATGGGAAGTGCTGCTGTGGTTTCTAACATGCCCTGGATACATTTTCTCCATTGTCTTGGTGATTAACATTGGGCTCCTTGTTACATATGCTAATTACTACAGCGGGCTTGAGTTTCTCCCGAAAAAAAATCTTTATTTCTTTTCTATCAAATCATCAGACTGCAAATTTTCCAAACTTTTATGCTCTGCTTCCTCTTGAACACTTTGTTGTTTAGAAATTTCTTCTGTCAGATACCCCAAATCATCTGTCCCAAGTTCAAAGTTCCAGAGATCTCTAGGGTGGGGCAAAATGCTGCCAGCCTCTTTGCTAAAGCACAGCAAGAGTGACTTTTACTCCAGTTCCCAACAAGTTCCTCATCTCCATTTGAGACCCCCTCAGTCTAGATTTCATTGTATATATCACTATTAGCATTTTGGTCAAAGCCATTCAAGTCTCTAGGAAGTTCCAAACTTTCCCACATTTTCCTCTCTTCTTCTGAGCCTTCAAAACTGTTTCAACTTCTGCCTGTTGCCCATTCCAAAGTCACTTCCACATTTTGGGATATCCTCACAGCAGCACCCGACTTCTGGTACCAGTTTACTGTACTAGCCCATTATCATACTGCTCTGAAGAAATATCCAAGACTGAGTAATTTATATAGAACAGAGATTTAATTGGCTCACAGTTCCACATGGCTGGAGAGGCCTCAGGAAACTTAAAATCATGGCGGAAGGCACCTCTTCACAGGGCAGCAGGAGAGAGAATGAATGCCAGCAGGGGAAATGTCAGATGCTTATAAAACCAGATCTTGGGAGAGCTCATTATCATGAGAACAGCATGGGTGAAACCACCCCCATGATTCAATTATCTCCACCTGGTCGCACCCTTGACACCCGGGGATTATTACAATTCAAGGTGAGATTTGGGTGGGGACACATAGCCAAACCATATCACTAGGTTATTCATTATAGACAAGGAATAAATGAGAGGAGATATTAAGAAAGAGTTCTAGATTTCCATCTTAAGTAACAAAACAAAAAGTGGTGCCATTAATTGAAATATGGAATATAGGAAGCAGAACAAGCTTGTGAGAAAGATGATAGTCAAGGATCCTTTTCATTGTGTATCAAAGACAAATACATTTTTATATACATATCTGTGTGTAATGTACACCCACACTAACTGTATACAATGTAGATTTTTCTCAACTAATTCTTTCTGTCACTTTTATAGAGATCCAAAGTTGAAAGCCTTTCACAAAGAAGCACAGGAATTGGAGTCTTATCTTCATTGCAAACTGCAGGTAAGATTCTGGTGCTTAGAACAGAAAAACCGGTAGTAAACATTGACTACATTTCAATAAAAAGGACTGCAGCCTTCTAAATTATTGCATAAAGACTTTTAGCTAGGGATTGTAGACACAAAGCTGAAGTAGTAGCTTAATAACACATTATTTTGCTACAGATTGGGAGGGCAACTCAACTGAAGCTCGATAGAGTCAGTATTTTTAAATGAACACACTTTACCATTGCAATGGCTATTTCCACTCAGCTAATTTAAAGTAAGGGAAGTACAGGAATTTGACTTACTAAAATGGAATGAACAGTCTGTAGTCTGGAAATCTTTTCTTGTGAATTAACAATTAAGTAGTTAGTTAAACCATGGCTAAAAAATCTCACCGCATTCTGAAGCCAAGGGGATTGGCCACTTTTTTCATACTTCCATCACTTAATATTGCATATGGTTTCTGACCTACAGTGGTTTGACTTAAAATATTTTACTTTACAATGGTTTGAAAGCAATATGCATTCATTAGAAACCACACTCTGAGTGCCCATACAAGTATTCTGTTTTTTTTTTTCACTTTTAATACAGTATTTTATAAATTATATGAGATATTCAACACTGTATAAAATAGGTTTTGTATTAGATAAGTTTGTCCAACTACAAGTTAATGTAAGTGTTCTGAGCATGTTTCAATTAGGCAAGGCTAAGCTATGATGCTCAGTAGTTTAGGTGTATTAAATCCAATTATGATATCTTATATTTTCAGTTTATGAGGGGTTTGTTGGGACCTAAGCTCATTGTAAGTTGAGGAGCTCTGTAGAGAAGGTCTCAGAGGCAAAAACAAAAAGAGCAGTTTGTTGATTATAGATCTCATTGTACTTAGATTAGGACTGAGCTCAGTGAAAAAATAATATTTATTCCTGAATTACTCAATGTGTCAGTCCCTGATTGCAGAAATGACTGTAATTCTTTATAGTGACTCCATTCATGTGGCGAAATTTATTCTTTCACTTCTCTAATCTGGTTGGCTTTGCAGTTTGCTTTGGCGAACAGAATTTGGCAGAAGTGATGTACTGGTTCTGAGCTCAGGCATCAGGTATTGTGTGTGTTTTCTCTCCTTTCACTATTGACTAGCATTTGAACAAGCCTAAACTACCCTGCTGCATGATGACAGAATGGTCCAGTTATTCTTCCTGCCCCCGAGAGATGTCAGTGGTGCAATATTCAGACATGAGTGCTACACTACCCCAGCTAGTCAGAACTAGCCATCACACTGGCTCACTGCAGATACATGCATGAACCTAGCCAAGATCAGCAAAGGCCAGCCTAGAGCAGCAGAATCATTCAGCCGACCTGTGTAGACTCACGAACAATAATGAACGGTCGTTTTAAGCCACTAAATTTGGGGATGGTTTGTAATATAGCAAAAGCTAATTGATATAGGAATTATTCTTACCGCATTATTGCCTTGCTTAATTTGCCCTGGTCTGCTGCTTTTGGAGGCATTTAGACTAGGTCCTACTGCACGTATATATAAATGATAGCTAGATGAGCCAATTATCAGAATAGGCACAAAGTGCCAGTTCTCATGTAAATAAAACATTCTTATTTTGACCACAACTCTAGCTTTTTAAATTTGTGTTTTATTTATATTTATTATAAATTCTGCAGATATAACATAAATGATTAGGGTGTTGTTTTCTAACTTTAGAAACTTAGAAATATAAATTTGACTGTTAACAAATATTAGTGGTATCAATATTCTTAAAACACGAAATAAGAAAACTTGTTTTATTATTTGCCTTGTATTTTAGAATTTATTTCAAAAACTGGGGAAAATTAAGGAATTTTTGTCCATATTATTTATTACAGTGATAAGGTATTTCATCCTAAAATTAAATGCATTCTGACCAATATTTATGCAAAAAATGTACATTTAAAGATATTTTTTAAGGAATAGATGAAGAGATAGAGAGTAATAGGACCACTATTTACACTCATGTTATATTGTCCCTTATTAGTGGTTTAGATTTAGCTAATTTCTATTGAGATCGGCAATGAGCACACTGTGACTAATTATCTAATTTATATCTCCAGGGTTTTAGTTATGGTCTCTTGTTCAACTGAAAATACTCACATGCAATTTGAGATATTTTTGTAGCTTTTTAAAAGGGTATTTGGTACATTGACTAATAAGCACAGTTAGTTATATTAATTGATATAAGTCTTATTTGGAACACTTTCGAAAAGCAATGGCCAGTATTAAAATAGATACTCTCTTTCAACAGAAAGCATTCCCTTTTATTTATGACAAAATTGTGGATCAAATTCAACTGAATTCATTCTATTATGACATTATTAACACTTAGTGAAATTATTTTTGAAATAATAATAAAGCAATAAAGATTTTATGATTAATGAGCATGAGCATATCTTTGGTCATCTTTCACAGTTTCAAGGCTAAAACGAGCTAACATAAGCATATTATAATTTATTCCCCAGCAGACACTATTATAAGTGTTATTAATATTAGCTGATTTAACTCTCATCAGTAACCTTACAGGTACTAATAATATGTTCATGTTACAGATGCAAAAGTTAAGAAAAGAGAGAGAAAAATTAAGGCAAAGAGAGATAAGGAAACTTGACCAAGGTTACATGGCTAGTAAATAGCAGAACATGGACTTTAACTCAGGAAGTCAGCGTCTATCATCCATATTTTTAATGACTATTCTGAAAGCAGGTTTGCTTCCTGAGTTCATCACATTGTGGATATCATTACATATTTGGTCTCTCATTCCAGAAATGAGACAACATTTTTTTAAACTATGAGATAATATTTTAGGTGTGGGCTTCTTTTAGTTACTCTTTCATCTGTTTAATGATACTGTTCTCACAATGCTCAGAATTGACCTTATCATCTTTATAGACATAAAAGGAATGCTGGATATTAGATGAAGCCTGGAAATATGTTTCAAATGTTTGAATATTTAGTCTAACCCTTGCTAGGTAAACGAAAGTTCTTGTGTACTTGAGTAAATAGCATTATCTATTTACTGTAGTATATAATGTATATGCATATGTATACACATGTATTTATTTAAAACAAAATCTAACAGCACCAAAAACATCTAAATACTCAAATATTCTATTTGCCTAACACTCAAAGTGAAGCAACAGATGGAGGGGAGGATATGGAGAGTCGCCAGGGGTGCTTACTAATTATCATGTACTACTCTAGTCACCAGCACTGTATATAAATTGTCAGTTGTATGTTATATTTATCACTAATGGCATCCTTTATCTGCAGGCTATTTTCAGAAGCTAAGTACTCTGCCCAAACTATTAACCACTTCATTTAGCCCAAAGTGGAAAGGGGGCTTTTATGAGTACAAATATGTAGAGGTAGCAGTCAAATTCATAATTTAGTAATGCATCATGAATCCTTAACTTTCCCATTTAAACATTCTACTTTGAGGGCAAATATAGGTTCTCTTTCAAAAGTATGGCCATAAAATATTATCTCCAGGAAATAAAAAATTATTCTAATGTGGAATAGCACCAAGATATTATTTCTCAGTCAACTTTTAGCTATATTTTTCCTTAGGGCAATATTTAATGTTGTCATTATAAAATACTTTGACAGAACATAATTTATGTAAACCTAAATGCTGCAAGGGATTTTTAAAAAAGATATACTCAACTTTATTGTGGAAAAATCAAGTTGGCTTTTTTAAACATAGGAAGTTATGTATAATAGAAGGAAATACGGCTAATATCTAGACAAAACAATATATTTTTGGTTGAAACAACATGAACCCTGCAATATTATATTCAGAACATATCCAAACTTTGTATGTTAAAGTGGAAAATGTAGCCAGATGATGGCTAGAAATATAAGTGTGGAATCATTTAGAAACTAAATATTTTTTAAGAGATTGATATTAAATAGCAAAAGAAGTAGTGTTTGGAACAGTGGGATTCTGGAAACATGTGTTTGAAGACTCAACTGGGTAAAAACAAGAGCAATAAAGATCCTGTTTGGGTGGTACAATAACAGTGGGTGGAGGGATGCCTGTCTGTTCTGCCACATGTGGCAGAACAGCCTCAGAGTTCTTACATCTTTTCCTATGACTTGTCTCCTGACTTGCACCTTTGAGATCAGAATTGGTAGGAAAGAACGAGAAGTTTGCTTACCTTTAGGGAGATTATACATCCCAAACACTCAGAGAGAGGTTAAGCAGATTGTCAGTATCTCAAAATTTCTTTTTTTTCTGGTAGTATTTGTAGGTTACACAAGGATCAGCTGTGGCTTATGTGAAGTCAGTTGGGTTTATTCTGATGGTTTATGAGCTTATAGTCTGCCAGAGCAGTCAATAACGAGTAATATAAATTTGCTACAGCAAGCTGGAGAGAAAACACAAAGCAAAGTTGTTATTGTCTACATTTCAAGAGAAAACCTGAAGAAAGATTTTGAAATGAACAAGGAGAAAATGTGAAAGATAAAGAAATCAACATGAAGAGGGAAGCTCACTAAAAGGGACAAATAGCTGGGATTCAAGTACATGCAAATTAAATCATAAATAATATGTTGTCTTTGCCCATCAATATGAAAATATTTTTAAACGGTAAATTAAAATATTAAGAATGGTATAGTACAGGGTTTCTCAATGATTGATCCAGGAACCTTTGGGTATCCCCAAGAACTTTTCAGGAAGACTATATGGTCAAAGGATTTTCACAGTCATATCATGACACTATCTGCCCTCTCACTCTCATTTTTTCCCAACTGTTTTGTAGAATTTTCCAGAAGTTACCTAATGTGTGATGGGTCATCACTCCGACAACTAAAAGAATGTGAGCTTGTGTGTTTAGATTTTTCTCATTTTAATTTCTATAATGGTAAACAAAGATAGTAAAATCTCACATAAACAAAAGCCTCTTGGGGTCTTCAATAAATGTTGAGTGTATAAGAAACAAAAAAGATTGAAGGTTGCTAGTGTAGTTATAATGGACACATGATTTTGTAGAGAGTGTAAACTACTTAATTTGAATCAGGAATCTTAAAAATAATCATTTCCTTGACCTAACGTTCATTTATAGCGATTACATTTAACATAATAATCAGAATATAGACTAAATATTATTTATAATAAAGACATCACAATATTAAAATAGTAAAGTATTGGGATTATCAAAAAAAGGGAAATATTTTAAGAAATGTTACTAACAGAGAAATCAAACTTTCAGGGATTTAGGAAATAATTTAAACAATTGTTTTAAAATAATTATGCATTAGTAAAATTATTGTAGTTTTTTTGCCTATCAAGGAAATTGGATTCTGTAGTGGTTAGAAGCATGCCCTTGGTAGGCGGGGTGCCTGGGAGCTTACCACAGCTTAAACAAATACCCGTGTAAAATACTGGAAACTAAACTTAAAAAATGTATTCATTTGGTAAAGTTTATTAAATACCAACAATATTCCATGCACTGTTCTAGGCACCTGGGTCAGATCTTTGAACAAAAGAAACAAACTGCTATGTTGGAACACACATTAAATATAATTTTCTTTAAATGATGGGGTTGTAAGTAATTTTCTTTTTCCCATTGATATTAGCATATTTTCCAAAGTTTATTCAATGAACAGTATTAATTTTAGTAGAGACTAGAAACATATATCCAACATAGAAAAGGTGAGTACCTTCTGTTCTTGATCAATTTTTCCATTTTTAAGTTCAAAAACCTTAAACCTGTAAAAAAAATTATGTGGTTTATTTTCAGAAAAAGAAAATTATATATAGTAAGGAATTATGATTGGCAATACTGCAATCTCTTGGCAATACTACAATCTCTAGCTAGTCTTTTCAAAAATGTTAAAACCAGTAGAATTAAAGTACTTATATCAGACAAATCCAATTTAGTGATAGGTGTATTCTACATTAAATAAAAATCATATGGCTAATTAAATAAGAACATGGTATTTTAAGCTTTCTGAAAAACACTTTTCAATATTCATGAGATATGAGAAAAGTTTATACCCTCTGACAAAGTAATTCAACTTCTAGGAAGTTATGACAAGTAAATTATCAGAAAAGTCTGAAAATACTTGGGTAAAAAGACATTTATCAAAGCATTGACGTCTAAGTGGAACCAAAACACATGCACACACAAAATAGCAGCAGGTAAAGAAACAACCTAAATATCAAAAAAAGAGGGAAAGGTTAAATTAATTGAAGGACAGACATAAAACAATATAATATAGCCACTAAAATAAACTTTGATGATGCTGAAGAACATTTCTAAAGATAGATAAATGTTCATGATATAATATGAAATTGAAACTCAGATTGCAGCATGGTATAAAATGGGATCTCTATCATACACAGACATATAGATGCATACTCATTAACTGTCCCAGCCCCATATGCTTGGAAAGAAAGCCCGAAAGAAAATGCTCTCAAATATAACAACTTTATTTTCAAATGTTTTAATGTAAGCATATATTATTTTTATAATCTGTGGGCATAAGAATGAAACTACCTTTAATACATCATTTATCCTGAAGACTATGTAGTTCTCTGATTTTTATGTTAGGACTATGAAATAGATCTTTTTGAAAGAAAAACATAACAACAGGGTTGCAGTTCCCATGACAAGACTGTTATCTACAATCCATCTTTCGTTCTAGACATTCACAGCCAACATGCCACTAAGTCCTGTCATAACCTTCTAAATATTTTCAAGTAGCTCCCAGTTTTGTCGTCTCCCCACCCTATATTCTCCCGGTTAGCACGGATCTAGAGCCTCAGCCTTTTTCATCTGGTGTATTGCATCTAACTATTCTCCTTATCACATTGTCACCCTCTACCATCCCCAACACCAACCCCTCATCCACAGAGTTCTCAGGATGACTTCTAAAACACACCCATCCACTCATGGCTCTGCTTCACTCCCTTGACTAAAACTCTTCAAACATCCTAATTACATCTAGAATAATGTTCATGCAACAAACAAGGCTCTTCATAATCTGATCCCTGCCTCCTTCCCTAGCTTCATGTCTCTCCTTCTCTACCTGAAGTCTACCAAATCATTGGCTTACGCAATCAAGCCGTATCTTTCACTCTTCCATGCCTTTGTCCTGCTTATTACTTCTCCTGGAATGTGTGTCAGCACCAATTTGGCTTAATTAACAACAGCTCAGTGTCTAAGATTCAGATAAAAACTCCCTTCTCCATAAATGCTTCTAGGACACCTCCTAGGAGTAATGTGGGTGTTCTTTCTCTATGCTTGCAAAACACCACCATCATAACTTAGCATTTTCCCTGTGGCATTATGATTGTTTACTTAGTAATCTGTCTTACAGCATATTTAAGCTTCTTTATCTCTAGAACTTGGAAAAGTATCTGGTGCTTTGAAGGTGCTCATGAAGTGTTTTGACTTCATAAATATTTTACATTTTCTCTGCTTTCTTTCTCTTCTGAGCCTCTTCCTCTGGGAGAAGGTACTGCTATCAAAATACACCAAGAATATGGATGCGTGGTTAAAACAAGCTAACTCCCTTTAAATACAAGGTATCATTGAAGAGGGCAGAAAATGGAGGGACTTCATAGTGAGGAGGGACTGGAGGCACCAGAGATACTGGGGTGAAAACTTTAAATATACAAAAATAAACAGACAAGTTTAGACAACTCTAAATAGGGAAATAATATTCACAGGAAAAATGATTAAATTTTTATATATTCAATTTTAAAAGTACTTAGTACTTAGAAGAATATAGAGCAGCAAGTCCTTAAAAAACTGATAAGATGCCGCCATAAACACTTTACATTAAAAAAAGAATTAGTAAACATAGGGAAATACGCTGACTCTCACTAGTGATAAAAGAAACACATTAAGAAATCATATTTTTTTGGTAAGACACCAAAAATCAGATATAATTAATACGCTCTTTGTTTCTGGGAATGGGTTGAAATTTTTAACGAATACATTTTAAATTGATGGAACTCTTTGGCAAAGCAATTTAGTCTTGTGTTTAACATTTAAAAAAATGTTGAGTCTCTTACCCAATAATCTTAGTCCTCAGAAGTTCCTTGCTTGAGAAGGGTTGAAAAAGAGTCTCAATATATACTTATTAAGTATCCTAACTAAAGATGTTTGTTTTATAGAGTATATGTATTACGCCTTTGTCAAATGACAAGAGAACGTCCTGTTTCCTTATTTTTTTTTACAGGCATATTTTGTTTTCTTGTGGTTTGCTTTATTGTGCTTCACAGATCCTCTTTTTTGTTTATTTTTTAAATATTTTTAAAAATAGAAAACAAATTATAAAAATATTTTTACAAATTTATAGACTGGGAGTGGTATCATTATATTGTCTAGGTTGGCCTCGAAATCCTGTGGTTAAGCAATCTTCCTGCCTCAGACTCTGGAGTAGCTAGAACTACAAGCAAACACCTCTGTACCTGGCCAGATACTGTTTTATACAAACTAAAGCTTTGTGGCAACACTGCATAGCCAGTCTGTTGACATCTGATATAGTTTGACTCTGTGTCCCAACCCCAATCTCATGTTGAATTGTAATACTCAGTGTTGGGGGAGGGACCTGGTGGGATTGGATTATGGGGGTGACTTTTCCTCTTGCTGTTCTCATGATAGTGAGTAAGTTATCATGAGATCTGGTTGTTTAAAAATGTGTAGCATTCCCCCCTTTGCTCTCTCTCCTGCTGACCATGTGAATATGTGTTGGCTTCCTCTTCACCTTCTGCCATAATTATAAGTTTCCTGAGGCCTCCCCAGCCATTCCCCCCATTCAGTCTGTGGAACCATGAGCCAATTGAACCTCCTTTCTTTATAAAGTACCCAGTCTCAGGTAGTTCTTTACAGCAATGTGACAATGGACTAATATAGCACCATTTTTTCAACAGCATGTTCTCAATTTATGTCTCTGTGTCACATTTTGGTAATTCTTGCAATATTTCCAACTTTTTCATGTTATATCTGTTATGGTGATCTGTGATCAGTGATCTTTGAGGTTACTATTGTAAGTGTTTTGAGGCACCAAAAACTACACCCATATAAGATGTCTAACTTAATTGATATATATTGTGTGTTCTGAGTACTCCACCAACAAGTAGTCCCCTACCTCTCTTCTCTTCAGGTCTCCTTATTCTCTGAGACACAACTGTATTGAAATTAGGCTGGTTAATAACCCTACAATGGCCTCTATGTGTTCAAATGAAAGGAAGACTAGCACATGTCTCACTTGAAATCAAAAGCTAGAAATGATTAAGCTTAGTGAGGAAGGCATGTTAAAAGTCAAGATAAGCTAAAAGCTAAGCCTCTTGTACTAAATAGTTAGTGAAGTTGTGAATACAAAAGAAAAATTCTTGAAGAGAATTAAACGTGCTGCTTCAGAGAACACATGAATGATAAGAACGCAAAAACAGCCTTATTACTAATATGGAGAAAGTTTTAGAGATCTCAACAGAAGATCAAACTGGCCACACCATTTGCTTAAGCCAAAGACTAATCCAGAACAAGGCTCTAACTCTCTTCATGTTCTATGAAGTTCTATGAAGGTCAAGAGAAGTAAAGAAGTTGCAGGAAAAAAGTTGGGAGCTAGCAGGGGTTGGTTCATGAGGTTTAAGGAAAGAAACCTCTATAACATAATAGTGCAAGGTGAAGCAGCAAATGCTAATGTAGAAGCTGTGGCACATTATACAGAAGATCTAGCTAAGATCATTGATGAAGGTGGCTACACTAAACTACAGATTATTTTTATTTTGATTTTCTTTAAGAGACAGAGTCTTGCTCTGTAACCCAGGCTAGAGTATGGTGGCGTGATCATAGCTCACTGCAGCCTCAAACTGCTAAGTTCCAGGGATCCTCTTGCCTCAGCCTCCCGAATAGCTGTGGTTACAGGTACACATTATCACACTGGGCTAACTAAAAAAAAAAAACTTGTAGAGATAGGTTCTCTTCGTCTTATTTAGGCTAGTCTTGAACTTCTGAGCTCAAGCAATTCTCCCTTCTTGGCCTCCCAAAGTGCTGGGATGACAGGCATGGGCCACAGTTTCTGGCCAACAACAGGTTTTGAATGTGGATGAGAGAGGCTTAAGATGGAAGAAAATGCCATCTAGCACTTTCAGTGCTAGAGAGGAAGCCATTGCCTGGCTTCAAAGCTTCAAGCACATGCTTACTCACTTGCTGGAGTTAATAAAGCTGGTGACTTTAAGGTGAAGTCAATGCTCATTTACCATTTTGAAAATCCTGAGGACCTTAAAACTTATCCTAAATCTACTCTGCCTGTACTCTGTGAATGGAACAACAAAGCCTGGATGGCAGAGCATCTTTCTAGAGCAGGGTTTATTAAAGATTTTAAGTCCTTTGTTGAGGCTTACAGCTCAGAAGAAAAGATTCTTTTCAAAATATTACTGCTCACTGACAAAATGCTTGGTAACCAAAGAACTCTTACGGAGAAGTACAAAGAGAAAAATGTTATTTTTATGCCTGCTAATACAACGTCCATTCTTCAGCCCACGGATCAAGAAGCCATTTTGACTTTCAAGTCTTATTATTTAAAAAAAGCTATAGTTGCCAGAGATATTGATCCCTCTGATGGATAGAGGCAAAGTAAATTGAAAACCTTCTGGAAAGGATTCACCATTCTATAATAGATGTCATTAAGAACGTTCATGATTTAGTGGGGGAGTTCAAAATATTAACATTAATAGGAGTTTAGAAGTTGATTGCAAATCTTATGAATGACTTTGAGGGGTTGAAGATTTCACTGGAGAAAGTAACTGTAAATGTGATAGAAATAGCAAGAAAACTAGAATTTGGAGTGAAGCCTAAAGATGGTACTGAATTGCTGCAACTCATGATTAAACTTGGGTAAATGAGGACTTGCTTTTTACGGATGAGCAAAGAAAGTGGTTTCTTGGGATGGAATCTACTCCTGGTGAAGATGCTGTGAACATTGTTGAAATGACAACAAACAATTTAGAATACTACATTAACCTAGTTCATAAAGCAGGGTTTGAAAGGCTTGAACTCTAAGTCTGAAATAATTTGTACTGAGGGTAGTTCCATCTAACAGCATTGTGTGCTATGAAGAAATCTTGAAAGAGGTTATTGATGCAGTCTTGTCTTATTTTAAGAAACTGTCACAGCAGTAAAGTTTTTTTTTTAGAAATAAAGTATTTTAAATTAAGGTTACACATTTTTTAGACATAATGCTATTGCAAGCTTAATAAACTAAAGGGTAGTGCAAAGATAACTTTTATATGCACTGGGAAACCAAAAAAAATGTGCGTAACTTGCTTTATTGTGATATTTGTTTTATTGCAGTAGTCTGTGATCCAACTCATAAAATCTTTCAGATATACCTGTAATTTAATTTTGTCATTATTTCAGATTAGTACTGAAGTGACTTAGACTTTTCTAATAAATTCAGGATGAAAATAGTAATTATTTATGTTTTAAATTTGTCTATAAATTTCTATTTGAGGACTGTACTATTACAGACTGATTTTTTTTTGTAACATTTTAAGAAATCATCATAATTACATTTCTAAACTAGATTGTGAGCTCATTGCCCGACTATCCCTCTCCAGACAACAAAGTTTCTCTCATTTATCCTTAAACCTTCTGTGCCTAGCCAGCTATCATGGAGAACATATGTAATACATGTTTGTTAACTAATATACGAAGAAACAATTTCTAAATATTATTTTCTTCCATTTGGAAATTTTGCTTCCTATTTTCTTTCTGCAATATATCTTTGTATTTTAGAGTGGCTGTTCCTATTTAAATATACTCAGTCCCTAAGGGATTAGTTTTACCTAATTTTATTCAGATGGTTCCAATCTTAAAAACAAACACAATTTTTCAAGTCGTCTACCGTTACTAATTTTTGGTTATTTTCCATATTTCCTTTTCGTTGTCTTCACTTCTGAGATATTTTAAGGCCTAATTTTTTTTAAGCCAGAGCTTTGGCGACAGAATGAGGATTTGGGAAAGATTTTAGAGTCCCAGTAATTCAAATTTAACGATGTAATAACTGAGTGTCAAATAATTTGTTCACAATTAGCAAACAACTTGTGGCAAAGCCAGAGCTAGCGCCCAGATCTAGATTGCATTGCTGCAGTCTTCTTCCCACTAGAATCCTAAATTTTGAGTTTTTCTCTGATTTTTTTTCTTTTAACTATTCATTTATTCCAGGTCAATATACTGAGGGCATATTATGGCTTGGCCCTGTGAGGGTCCCCAGTGTTAAGCAAGGACAGATGGGAAGGTCAGCATTTGATGTGAAGAGACCCACTTGGCAGTGAGGTTTATGGAAATATTCTCTCTCTCATGTGTCACACTTTGCAGATCTTTTCAGTTCTGTTGTTTGGTGTCTTAAACAAGCTGATTTAGCATAGTGTTCTACACTGAGTTCCTTCACCCTTTTTTAAATTATAGCCTTCCCTTGAGAAACGTGATTAATTCCTGTTGCTGAAATTATCACTTTAGTGCAAATGACATATGGTTTCATTCTGCTTCTAGTCTCCCTGGCTTGGAACATATTTTTGAAACACTAATAGATTTTTTATCTTAGAAGCCTCTTAATGCTTTGACATTAAACATAGGCATTAAAAAACGTAGCAGTGTTAATTGAGAATGGTAATCAGGATGTCACCACTGGGTCCTATTTCCTGCGAGTTAATGTTACTCAGTTACGTCTGCTATCCTTAGAATGAAACTTTAACAATGAGCTATTGTTTTAATTTCATATTATTTCTACGTAAAACTGTGCTCTTTATAGACTCACAGGATTTAAAGTTTTCAAAATAAAAGAAATACTTAACTGCTACTACAGTTGATGTTAGTGTATAGCAACATTCTCAATGTCTTTATTTTTAAGCTTCATCTTTTTCAAGGGGTATTTTGATTGTTAAAGGCACAGACTTCTTATAATATTAGCATTTTTATAATTTTATTTTATCTATATTATTTAAAGAGTAATAAGTTTGCTCTTAAGTTTGAGAATTCAATTAAATATTTTTTAAAATGTCAACCAAAAAAACAAATAGTAATAATAATAGCTGATTATGATTATTTTTTCAATGTGCAATTTAAAAATTAGAACTTAAATATAAGACCTTTCTATAACAAATTCACTTTCTCTTGCCCTATTCTACCTTACTGTTTATATCCCTGAGGTATAAAACTGATGCCAAGGGTAGAAGTATCAGTGCAGTTGAGAGGACTGTTCAAAAGAGACGCTGAGTTCATTGTAATGAAAATCATCAAGGTCGATGCTATCTGACTAGAGTAGAATATTCTACAACCCATATCTTTAAAACCAATGATGACAATGGAAATGGTAGGTACAAAATCCACTCCTGGAATTCTGTGAAAACTGAGTTTGATCCCAGAAAATCATTTGGACTGATTTTTCTTTTCAATATTTGACCCTGGCTCTCGCCCATGTTTTTTTTGTTTTGTTTTGTTTTTAGAGGGGGACTTAGACATCTCATGCTTTGCTTCCTCAGTGATCATTTTCTTTCCTCTCAACATATTCCTCTACTTATTAGCATTTGGAGTTGGTCTCTCTCTTTACTTGCCCCAGCTCAACTCATGCATGTTTTCTAGCATTGTGCCTTCAAAGACTTGTTTTTTATTTGGCAAAATTAGCCTAGAGAACAGGTACTTTGATTCAGGTCCCGGACTGTGTATCAGTTCAGAAATTTTCAGCTACAAGTTACAGAATGCACCAATTTATAATGGCTCAAGCACTAAGGAATCGAGAGTGTATTTCACATAACTACGGTTCCTAAATGGAGCAAGACATGGTGCAGCAGGATCAGATGCCTAGGTATCTGTGTTTGCTCCAACATTCTGTCATGCTCAGTGTCAACTTCACACTGAGGCTAATTTCCTTTGTGCTTGCATAATAAAAGAGAATGATGGTAACATTTTGGAAAGAAAAAACTTTCACAAATATGCTCATCTGACTTCTCATGTCTCACAACTGTAGGCTGGACATTAGACATAGGATTTCCACGATTGGCTTAGAAAATGCATTTGGGTATCAACCAATAGCATAAGGACTCCCGAGAATAGACAATGTCTGACTAGTTCGTGACTATATTCTCAATGCTGAGATTGTTCTGGCACGTTACAGAGCTTCACCATATCATCTTGAATAGATATGCAGATTCCCATGACTACTACATATGGTAGGTAACTACAAGACTTGCAGATAGATGATAATGCTCTCAGGAAATCAGCTGAAAGCCATCTGTCAGTTATCTCCCTGTACAATCCCTAACTTTTCAGATCCCTATCCATACATTAAGCCCTATCTGGATTCCTAGACCAATATGGTCTTAAGAGTTTAAGCCAGCCTTTCTTTTGTATTTAACTCCTTCATCATCATAATGGAAGTAATAATGCCCACCCAAAAAGTGCTTGTGAGGATTAGAAAAAAAAGAAAATGTACACAAAGCAATTAGCACAGCAGATATAGAGAAGGTAGCATTGTGATAGACGGTAGTGTTCCTCTCTGAATTTTTTAGTATTGAACTAAGTAAGATCGCTATATCCCCACAAGCTCAATCTTATATTCCTAGCAATCTTTGTGGGAAACTTGATTTAAGACCTTGGATGACAAAACTGACACTGGGGCCTCATATAGTTTTGAGCCTTCTGTGATGTTCTTGCTCCAAGGAGGTTTTTGACACCAGAGCATCTATAATCAAGGTCCTGGCTTTACTTGTCACTAACCTCAGCTTCTGATTTTGTTTCCATTTTCATTCAGCTCTCATTGCCTGTCTAATTCCTTAGTTCCTCTGGGACAACAGCCTTGCTTTGATCCTATCTGCTCTATTATATGGGAGCTGGACACTGCCTCAGAACTCAGTTGGCGACCTGGGCTTCATATGCGAAGACCGATTTCCTTAAGGCCGTATCTTCCTCTCTACCTGGTCATTCAAGTGTCATCTAGCTAGATTTCTCATCCTTGTGAGTGTCTATCTTGCTGCTATATTTTATGACTAAAGCTTGAAACCTCAATCCTAGGTATTGTCTGAAAACCACCATAGTTTGTCACTCTAAGCACTACGGACCCTGCACAATGGTTAATAGGTACCAAACCGAGTTGTTGCATTCAGCCTTCCATCGGGGATATTTAAAATTTCCGTTTTTGGCTCTGTCTCAGTGTGGGTTGTTATCTAGGCATTCAGAGTCATGACTTATCCCCAGTTCTACATACCTGACACACCCCACTGTTTCTTTAAATGTGTGTTGATGTAAAGTTATAGAAATTACTTCTTAAGGCTTATTTTTTAGAGAAAATATGTGAGATTTAAGTATGGAAGAAAAAGACATAGAAAGAGACAGAAGGAGAAGAAGGTAGAAGGAAAAGGGGAGAAAGCTTTAGTTATAAACCTCGTAGTTTTGTTTTTCTTTCTTTTTTTCCTGTTGTTGTTGATGTTGAGACAGGGTCTCGCTCTGTTGCCCTGGCTGGAGAGCAATGGTGGCTATAGCTTAATGCAGCCTCAAACTTCTGGGCTCAAGATATACTCCCAACTCAGCCTCCCAAGTAGTTGGGACTACAGGTGCACACCACCACTCTGGGCTATTATTTTGTCATTTCTGTATAGAAGGGGTCTTGCTTTCTTCCCCAGGCTGGTCTCAAATTCCTGGGCTCACGTGATCCTCCTGCCTTGGCCTCTCAAAGTGCTGGGATTACAGGTGTGAGCCACTGCCTTTGGTGGTAAGACTTGTGGTTTTTAGTATTAACAATTATGATTGGTCATCTCCAATGTAAGGCAGTTTTTAATTATTTCTATCAATGTCTTTCTTGAAGATTTTTTGGGAAGTGAAGACAATACTGAAAAAATAATTCTGCGAGTCTTAGTTCCAAATAGCTGAGCTTTTCTTACTGTGCAGGGAAAGCAGATTTAGGATTTGTCTAGTAGCAAATAGCTGATAACTAAATGACATCTCATCAGGCATAGCACTAACTACGGGGACTTTCTGCTCAGTAGTAAGGACAGAAATAGTTGATATATCTGTTTTCATGGTATCTGATGATGTATTGATTTGCATTTTATGTATCCCTCTTCATCTGCTTTTATTTTTCTTAATTATCTTGCCAGGAATCTGTTTCTGTGGTTTGACTAAAAGTATCTTTTGGATTGCAGTGGGTTGTAAGAATTATGAGAGAGCTTCAGGAAAATCCCCTACATGTATCATAAGAGCCTTTCTTATTATGGAAGGTAGACTAGATTGACAAGGCCGTGACTCTTGTTCTCAAATAAAATGACTTGTTTGTCTTCTAAGATAGTCTATACAGAAACCACGCATGCTTTGTGAACATAGCTGCATGTATGCATCTGTATAAATTGTATATGAATATATGTAAATAATATATATTGACATGCTTTGATTACATATACAAACATATGCTATTTCTGTAGTTAGACCTATTTATATATGAAGCTGACTTAAATTCTGTTTCTTTCTTTTGAATGTATTTGCTTTCTTGCCCAGGCTAGTTTCAGCTCCTGGGCCCAAGTTATCCTCCTGCCTTGGCCTCCCAAAGTGCTGGGATTATGGGTGTGAACCACAGCACCCGGTGGTAAGGCTTGTGGAAACAGACTGAGTAAGAAGCAAATAGTTCCAAATAGTACCAAAACTATTCAGTGAAACACACTGAATAAAAATCAACTGAGGCCAGACATGGTGGCTCACATCTGTAACTCCAGCACTTTGGGAGGCTGAGCTGAGCATATCTCGAGGTCAGGAGATTGAGACCATCCCAGCTAACACGAAGAAATCCTGTCTCTACTAAAAATACAAAAAATTAGCCGAGAATGGTGGCACTCGCCTGTAGTCCCAGCTACTCAGGAGGCTGGGGCAGGAGAATCGCTTGAACTCGGGAGGCGGAGGTTGTAGTGAGCCGAGATCACGCCACTGCGCTCCAGTCTGGGTGACAGAGCAAAACACCATCTCCAAACAACAACAAACAAACAAAAAACCAGCTGACTATACCAATCATGATTATATGATTGCTATAGTCATTACAGTCATTATAAATATATAATTAGTATAGTCAGCTGCTTTTTATTTAGTGTGTTTTTTAACTTTGATGTACAAATGTAGCCCCAATTAAGAGAGCAGAATGAGGTTCAATATAGGTCACTCTTGGTGGTGAGAATTTAATTGATAATCTTATTATATCTGACTATTTTTACCTTCAATACAGGAATTTGGATTATTTAACCCTTTTTCTTGTTTATGTATTGCTCAATATATAAAAGAGAGAAACAGAATTTAAGGCAGTGTCATATATGAATAGAATGTACATGTGTATATACATGTGTATATGTACATATATCCCTATCTATATCCATTTCCAATTCTAAATCTATGTCATTTTTAATATAAATACTCTATGGAGGTCAAGAGTCTTGCTATCTTTGTTCATAACAAATCCAAAATACCTAAGTAAGTGATTTATGTACTTTGACTGAAGGAAAGAATGTTGTTGGTGCTTTATAAAATATTTGGAAAAGCTTGTCTATCTGTGTTCTAATGAGAGAAAAAAGAGGTTGTGATGGATATATTTGTACCCTTAGTGAAATGGTAGTAGTTGTTAGAACATCTCTTCCCTCATCCCAGCCGTCCAGTCTTCCCACAGGAGCTTAACCTATAGGTCTAGGGCAAAACCCACTCCTGCCAGCCTGTAGTGCACTTGCAACCAACAGGATCTTGGATCCTGAGGCTCTTTAGAGAATGACTAACTTTTGCTTTCAGGGAGAAATCTGAAAGCTGTGTGGGACATGCCTGGCTCTATGTTTAACAGAAAACAAAGGGAAACTAAAATTCCCGATTTTGCTATTTAATTATAAATGATTTTTGTTTATTATGATTAAACAATCAAAGTAAGGTCTAACTCAGAGGGTAGATTGCCCTAATATTGTTAAATTTATAAGTAAATTCATATAAAAAAACAAAAGGTTTGCATTTTTGAATGGGTGATGGAGTGTCCAGGTATTTCTTAATAATGGCTATGGATTTCAGAATATTCCAGATCTAATTGTGTGATGGGGAAAAAAAAGAAAGACAGAAAAACAGTGTCAAAATTCTAAGTGCAACATTAGAAAAGCAAAACCAGTAAAAATAATATACATATGAGTTCCTGGGACTCCTGGTGCCAATTGAAAAGAAAACAAAGTGGATAAATATATGATTGCTATAGTCAGCTGCTTTTTATTCAGTGTGTTTTTATAAAATTTAATGTACAAACTTAGTTCCAATGACAATACCAGAACCAAATTAAATATAGGCCACTCTTGATGGTGGGAATGTAACTGGTAAGCTTATGTCTAACTTTTCATTTTCAATACAGGAATTTGGAGTATTTAAATAACCCTTTTCTTTACTCATCTATTGTTCAATTACTAACTTTATTTGCAGAGGTCAACCCACTTCTGGTGATGTAGATAGAAAAGGGGACAGCGCTGCCTGCATGCTTGCATTCTTGGTATTCAGTGACTGCACCCTCTTCCTTTTTTATGGCTGAGGAGATCGCTGAGCATTCTATAAAAAATTCGACTGGAACTGATCCTCAATTTGCTGTCTATACTTGACTTTAGTAACACACCCTGATTCCAAAAAAAAAAAAAAAAAAATGCTGACATGTGGAAGATTAGCATGAAGGTGAGAGAGAGGAAAGGAATCAAGCCAGTAAAGCCCTAAACTTGTGTGTGTTGAATATTTCATGGGGAACTGCATATGGGATTGTGTTTTTTTAAAGTATGTGTAACATCTGGTTCTTTTTTCCACTGAAATCATGTGCAGTGATTTTTTTTTTGCTACTTAAAAGCAGATTTTCTATTGTTTCATAAATAATTTTGCATTTGTACCAAAGGCATTTCTATTAATTCAATATGGTGCAATAAAAGTATTCTGTGGAATGGATTTGACCATATCGTTTATTGATCTCTTCACTTACTGACTTTATGTTCATCTTTTGCCAAATATCACATTAAGTTTTTTATATTCCTCTGAACACAGATATTAGATATTCAAGAAACCCCTACTATTTATGTCCTTACCCCCCCACACACACCCCAGGTTTTGGAAATCAGTAAGTGGGAAGAGAGAAACAGAATTTGAGGCAGCTTCATTTTTTGAAAGGCAAGAAAATACTTCTGCTGCTACTCTCCACCTAACAAAGGAACCATATTCTTGTATCTGAGAGTCTCTAGGAAATGAAAGACCCACAGAAGGACTCAGTTCCATCCTTGAGGTTGCATTTCTGTCACTCAAATGGACTTAAAATGGACTTGAAGTCTTTTTGATTACGTGGGAAGAAAAAATGGATTTAAGCTCAACTTGTCAGTTTTTAAATGAAAAGATCTATTATTGTTTCCATTTTATGATAACTCTGACTTCTTTTTACACTTTCAGTCTTAACTTCCATTATGATTCAAGATGAGGACCTGAATTAAATGGCTTTGCTCAATGATCAAGCTGAAGACATACAGAGAGTGCTAGGACTATAGTGTATATGTAGGCACCCTGAGGGATGCCAGTCCTATATGTCTACCCGTAGGCTTAACTTCTCTTCTGCTCCACTGTTAACTCAAAATTAGCAGGCCTTAAACTGAAATCAACATTATTTCCCACTAAACTAATATTTTCTTCAACCTTCCTTAATTCTAACAATGGCCTCATTACTTCACTCTTTCTGCTGCCACCACACTTCATCTAATCCTCATGACTTTATGGCTTGAAAAATTCATCTCATTCATACATTCTTTCCTGACCACCTAATCCCATTCTACTATGTAATATTTATTGTCAAGAATCACTTATTTAGCATTATAACTTGTTGTCATGAATTGCTATTTATTTTTGTATTGACGTGTGCTATTGATTAGATTGTTCATCTTAAGCAATAGGATTATGTCTTATATCACTTTGCTTCCCTCCATTTTGTGCAATCACTTTGCACTGTGTGTGTTACAGATATCCACTAAATGTTTGTTGATGATGTTAATGATCCTTTAACTTCATCTGTGGGACTCATGGTCAGCTTTTGATGACTTGTTAGATCTTCGTTCTACATCAAACGTTGCCTTACTATGAAGCCTAAGTAGATTCTATGTCCTCTTAAATTTTTTAATACTTTTAACCAGTCTAAACTTTTCTTGACACCGCTCTTGCATATAATCTCTCTCTCTCTCTGTTCTTTTATATAGTCTGGGTACACAATGTAGTAGTCTGTTCTCACACTGCTATAAGGAATACTACTTGAGACTGGGTAATTATAAAGGAAAAAATTTCAATTGACTTCACAGCTTTGTAGCCTTAACAGGAAGCATGGCTAGGAGGTCTCAGGAAACTTACAATCATGGCAGAAGGAGAAGGGGGAGCAGGTCCCTTCTTCACAAAGCGGCAGGAGGGGTGTGCAAGAATGAGGAAGTGCCACACTTGAAAACCATCAGCTGTCATGAGAACTCACTCACTATCATAAGCACAGCATGGGGAAAACCACCCCTATGATCCAATCACTTCCCACCTAGTCACTCCTCTGACATGTTGGGATTACAATTAGAGATGAGATTTGAGTGGGGATACCTAGTCAACCCATATCACGTAGTAAGTGCTTATAATAAGTATTTATGATTAACTGGCAACTACTCCCTTGAAAACATCTAAATCTTTTTCTAGTTCTCCAGTCTGTAGACAAATTGAAGAGTTGTGCTGTGATACAAGTAAGTTACCAACATCTGAAAAGTAACAGGAGTGTATACGAAACCATTGTACATACTCCGTAATTCCAAGAAGTATGTCTAAATAAAAGTCAAACTAAAGGGCTATTTGGAGAGCTCAATGAGAGTTTGCCAACCAGCTGAAGATTAAGGTGACCTGTCTCCACTACGGGTCATTACTTCATGTACTGTGCTCCTATCCTGTACATATCACTCCTAGGTATGTGAAGCTTGATACACATTTTTCAGGCCAACCACTAGCCTATACATAGAGAAGATAATTCAAAACCAATAGGACATACTACCAGATTAACAGTCTCCGTCATCACAGACCTAGGCATCCCAATGACTAGACAGACATTTTTGCATGACTTCATTCACTGGTTCGTGCCAAAGAAAGACAACAGAAGGAAGTGTCCCATGTAGACAGCCATGCCAAATGGATGTGGCGCCACTGCTACCCAGGAGTGTCATCCTGGTAAACCATGCTACGGAGACAGCCAAAGGGTGGGGCAGCCTAACATAAATATAGATAATATTTGTGGTTTGACTCCCGCACAGTTGTGCAGAAGACATTATGGATTGGCTGGCAATTTGGGCTGGTGTTTTTTAAATTACTAAGACATAAATAAACATATGACCTAAATGCAGAAATAGGGGCCTCTGTCCTCCACGTGCTAGAAGAATATCTCAGGGTCTCAGGACTAAAATAAACAGAATTTCTACCATATGCTAAAACTATTCAATTTTGCCTAATTCAGAATAAGGCAAAGCATGAGTAATTACTAGTGAAATTAACTTTTTTCTCTCTTTTCTTTATAGCTACAGGGCAAGAGTACAAAAGATGAACAATTATACGATGCTTTTAATTGATATAATAAGTCAATTGAGTTAACTCAGAGAAAACCAGTTTCTATTCTTTCCCCCACACTCCTTTGTAGAAGAAATTTGTATATTGAAGATAATTACTTGAACTCTGTTTCACTTCTATACTATGAAAATATCAATAGATTTTTTAAAATGTTTTGAGAGGATGTATAAATAGAAAAAGGAGCAGTAAAGAAACAAATATCTCCCTGTGGAAAGACTTTAAAATGTTTGTGTTGGTATTGTTTAAGTTATTGTAAAGAATATCTTTTCAAAAGAAAAACTAAGAATAAAATGGAATAAACTGGGGGGTAAGCATAGGCATCAATTAAGTATGGTTTCCTAACAGATTAACAATAAGTATATCAATTAGTATTTCTGAGGGGTTTTTTTTTTTTTTTTTTTTGCTCTAAAGGAATAAATGAACTTTTCCCATTAAAGTTCAAAGAATATATATAACATCTCTAAAGCAAAATTACATTTCCCTATAAAGTTTGTAAGTAATTGAAGCATGTATAGTATCTCCATTGTTATCCTCCTAATTCGTCTTCTTAATTTAGTCCTCATGTTTAGATCTCTTCTGTCTTAAAGAAATACCACTTGTTTTTTTCTTTGGTGGTAACTAGTCTGTGCATGTTATCTTTCCTAGGGCCTGAAACAGCACAGAGAATGTTGGCATTTTCATGTTACAGATTAGATAATTAATTACCACAAAATTAGTATAGTGAGAAAAGTTCAAGTATTGCACCACTCAGATAAGAGTTCAAATACAAACATCACACCGTGGCTTTCAGCATATCATTCCAATTCTCTGAATCCTAATGTTTTAATTTGTGCAATGATGATTATAATTCGCAGCTTTGTTGAGATAATTTGTAAAGTGTGTGGTACCTCATAGGCACAAATGAACAGTAGCTCTTATTATGGTATCAGAGAGAAGTATGCTGTAATTATTTGCTTTATGTGTGGCTGTGGGAAAATTTATGATTATTCCTAATTTCTGTGTTTACATCAACAGGAAAAATATATTAATAACACCTGAAATACAAAGCTGTTTGTAGAAATTCATTAGGAATGTGGAAAATCAACTGGCGAATTGTCCTATTAATACAATCAAAAAAAGAAAATAAGTTACATGTTAAAAGTAGAAAGAGTAACTATGAAAGTCATGACTAAGAATTCATTTTTGGGATGGAGTAAACCAATTTTTATACTATACAATCTAAAACTTTCAGAAAATCATTTAGTTTTTTCCCTTATATTTTCTACTGGTCTAAGATTCCTTTTTTTTTTTATTTTTCAAGCAAAAAAAAATGGATATTAATATGATGGTTATGTTATCAATGTGCGAGAGAGAACTTTTTAAGAAGTATAGCAAAATTTATGCTACTGAGGAGAAAAGATAAAGCCTTTTAAATTATTCATATTGATAGAAGTTTGGCAATGCAAAAACTTTGCCAAAATAAATTTAGAGACACAAAATCTAAGATTCTTTATTGCAATTTTAGAATTAAAATTCCACCAGAAAAATATTAGAAAATGTAGACTTCTTTTTGGAGATAAAGAAGTTCATTTTGGTTTGCCATTCCTATTCATCCTCCTGTTTTTTTGGTCACTTATATTGTATTGGTATTACACTATTTTTGTGTTTTAAAAGTATTATTTCACAAATGAACGTATTAAAAGTGTCACTTGATAGCTATATTATTTCACTATGTATTCAAATAACACAGTGAGAAATGTTACGACAATATGTGTAGTGTTTCTAGAGTTGAAGAGATAAATTGATCAAAAAAAAGAGAGCTCTGCATCTACCCAGCATGAAAACACCTTTTAGTTTGAGCTGAACCGATCTTCTAAGCATCCCTGAGACAATTTGTTCGACTCAGATCTCACTTCTGCTCTCATACCAATTGAAATGATGAATGACATATTTCATAAGTCTTCCAATTGTGAAAGAAAATATATACTGTAAAACAATATATGTCTAAGGTATGGTTTATTATAGTAAAAAAGCCTTTAAAATACTTAGTGCAATAGGACATGGCTTTTTTCCATAATTGTTTGGAACTTGTGTTTATTTTATTCTTCTCAGTTGGCACACTACAGTATTTATATCAACTTGACTTAACCTGTGGGCAATTTATCAGCAGGAATAGGCTTTCACACAGTGCGTGCAACCTTTAATGGGGAGATATAATCAACATTGTTATTAGTAATATTTATATAGTGTAATAAATATTCTTATTTCTAAACTGGTGTCAGCAAAGCAAGTCCTTGCCCTGAGGATCTAGCTTTAGGGTGCTGTTATTCATTAGAAATCACATTTGTATACATGATTTGGACCAAGCCATGCAAATGCTTCTCTGTTTATCCTTCAGGTTTAAGTATCCAGCAGCCAGTTATTTGAGGTGCACACAAAGTAACTTGAATGGAACCCGCTACTTCTAAATACCGTAACTCACTAAGAATGAAGCCCAATTCTGATTGTTTATGAGTTAGCCTAGCTAGCTTACTATATGGAGGTGACCTGTATGTTTTATTATTCAAACCAGGACAACGTTGATAGTACAAGGGACCCTCATTAACAATTAACCTGGGAGAAAAACCATAAATCAGACTGTCTTATGCAAATCAGACACCTTTGTTGTCAGTTTTGTTATCTTTGCAGCAACTTTATTAATAAATGCTTCTTCATCTCTCCTATTAGTCATCCGTGGGAATTCAAATTAGGAAGATTCAGCTCCACCATTTACTGGTTGTACAACATTGAGAGCTCAAGTCTTCTAAGATCTCTTCACTCATCTTTAAAATTGCCATAATAGACTGGAATTTGTGGCTCATGCCTATAATCCCAGCACTTTGGTAGGCCTAGGTGGAAGGATTGCTTGAGGCCAGGAGTTCAAGACCAGCCTGGGCAGCATAGTGAGATTTTGTCTCTGCTAAAATAATAATAGTAAAAATGAACATAATAATGTGGTTGTTGTTGTATGCAAAGGACTTATCACAGTACCTGAGATACAGTGAGTACTCAACTGATAGTGATTACGATTATGACCATTTCCCTTGAGGATCTCCAAACTGGAGGTGTTAGTGCTGTCACTGAGCAATGTAGTTTATGAAAGTTGTAGTCCATGGCACTTGCCTGAAAGACAGGAGGTAAAATCCGGATGGTATTACTTTAGAAAGCACTCATTTCATTGTGTGACATTAAAAAAAGAATAGATGTGTAAAAAAATTTTTATCAAATACAGATATTCCTAGAGAAGTCTCCATACTCTCAAGACACATGTGTTTTCCAATACCTTAGGAGGCTGGCCCTTAATAACACAGCAAGATAAGGTAAGCACTAACTAAGCATCTTTACAAAATAATAGTTTATGATGAAATATATGAATCTAACATTTACAATTCATACAGTGACATGGAAAGTTTATTTAACTGGCCCGAATTTCTGTCTATAAAATGTGGCTTATTAGAGTGCCTCTCATGATTCAGTATAACAATGCATGCACTTATCATAGCATGTAGAATATAATAGGTAATCAGCAAATATTAGTTATTCTTTATTATCTGTTCTATGTTTCATCTCACTGGATTACTTCTCTGTTTAACAAAATGATGCTTACTATATTTCAACATTTCATTAATTTTAAGACACATCCTTATGCTATATACCACTAAAGTAAAATAAAAACCACTATTACTAGCCAAATTATCTGACACTACAGATTATAGTACACATGACAATTTCAAAAATATTAAATATAAATTAAAAATGTGCATTTATGAATCAATGAATGTAATAGACAATTATGTCAAACAATCTGTTTCAATGCATTAATGAAATCAAACTAGAATATCTTCTTAAACATATGTGAATATATATATGTGCTTATATTAAATGCATCTGAAGATCTTTTAAAAATGCAGATTAGGAATCTGAAAAATCAATTTCTAAATTAGATTCCGACTTTGAAGTTGACTATGATGTTCTGCTTAAAAATGCAGATTAAGAATCTGAAAAACCTATTTCTAAATTAGATTCTGACTTTAGATTTGATTCTGATGTTCTGCATTCTTAACAAGCAACCAGGTGCTGCTAGTACAGTTGGTTGGGGTCTATACCTTGAGTAACAAGGAACAACACTTCTGGCCTCCAAGGTACTGGTCATTTTCTGAAGATAATGCTTTCATCAGAGTAATAGAAAGGGTGTTTTCAAATTGCTTGTGCCTCATAGGTGGAATATCTGCTGCATATGTCCTCCTTAATCTCCATCCCTTTCTACCACTCATCTCTTTCTCTGCCCCCCTGTCTCCGTCCCTGTGTGCCTCCCTGTTCTTTTGTCTATCTCTCCTGCTCTCTCACACCCACATCCACACACACCCCCCAAAAAACACATTCATACAAATACACGCACATGAAAACATAGTGACCCACGGATACTTCCGTTCTGAGCTACACTGTTTTTGCAGATCTCTTTGTGTCAAGATGTGAACATCCTCCCTTTCTTAAACAGAAAACACTAGGAAAGAACAACGCACTGGGCAGAAAGAAGTTTATTTTAACAGTAGCCTTTTGTTTGGTATTTAGCGGATATTCTAACAGAGTCTGGTTTATCCAGAGCTAGCTCAATTGGGATTACTACCAGTCCTTTGCACGCTTTCAAAGGTTTTGCCTAACAGCAAGGCAATCAGTTGACCAGAGCTGACGATGTTTTATTTGACCAACAGATGGCAGTAGCAGTCTCTTTTTTCCACTGTTGAAATAATCAGAAATTTGAAATTAACCTGTTCGTAAGGTTTTTCGAAGAGCATTCAACAACGTTTTCTAGGTTCTTTGAATTCTTAGCTGATTTCAAAATGTTATCTCATTCTTTGAGCACTGGACCACTTAATCACTCTTATAAAATGTAACCATATTTTCAGGAGACATGTTACCTACTGAATCCATATTTGTCTAATTCAAATGGAAAACTAGGAGACCGAGACTGTCTCATTTCGCATATGCATAATTTTTTACTTTATGCATCGGGAAATTCTGGCTACACTAAAAATACATTTCTTTAAAGCAAAAAGGAAAACTTACATTTCTGAAAATTACATATATTTGCAAATGAGCCAGGGTAAATCATTTCACCAATCTCCATCAAGATCAAATTTTTAGATCTAACCAGTTGTACACTTCAAGGATATCTAATATGTTTCCATCTATAGTGTGTCTGAGAATATGTGTTACTTTTACTAGTAAATTTGGACTTGATGTATCTTTACTGAAGCATGCTCATACTCGTTAGACCACATCTTTTATGTAAAATTTGGCAGGACTATATTTGAATATCTTTTTGTGGAGTTTCAGATAAGAGACGCAGAAATATTTTTTAATCCTCACTATTCTATAAAATGGGGCATGTGTAAATACAAATTTTTATAACTATAGAATGCTACATATATATAAAATATATATTATATATAGCATTATATATTATATATATTATATTAAATGCTTTCTATATATATAGAGAGAGTTTTTGTAGCTCTCTCTCCACATATATATAGAGAGCATTTTAAGTTAAAATATAGCAAACTTTTAAAATTATAGAGGGTTAAAATAAATTATACATATATACAGCATTCCAGAATTATATACATATAAAACAGTTTTCTATTTAACATTTAACTACCACCTTTAAGAGAATCATAATTTACCTGTTAGCCTTAAATTTAAACTCAGAATATCATTAATACATTTAGATTCATTTTCATTCTCTCCTTTAAGCAACCCAGTCAATATTTATAATTTATCTGTCTTGATACCTTCTCTTCTTGATACCCTCCCTAACTCTTGGCTAGAGCTTTGTGTCATGCAGGTTTTGTTTTCTACATTTTTCATGACTTTATGCACTTGTCTGTTTTGGAGCTCAGTCTTGCTTTTAGATACTTAATTAAAAAATGAAAATAACATAGACATTCTTATATTTATTCGGTGGATATCTAAACGTAGGTTAATGGAAAGACTGAATGTTTTCTTCTGAAATCGTGAATAAGACAAGGGTGTTCATTTTCACCTCTCTCACAACATAGTCCTGGAACATCTAATATGGCAATAAGCAAGAAAAAGGAATAAAAAATACACCAATTAGAACAGAAGAAATAAAATTGTCTTTATTTACAGATGCCATGTTTGTCTACATTGAAAATTCCAAAGGAACTACAAAAAATGCTCCTAGAACTAACAAGTGAGTTCCACGAAGTTGCAGAATAAAAATTCAACACACATTTCTCTCTTCTACAATTACTATGTGGAAGCCAAAATTAAAACACAGTGTCACTTATAATTACTCTAAGGAAAGTAAAAAAACACTTTTTATGGTAACAAATCAAAGAGACATACTATGTTCATGGATTAGACAGTGCAACATAATAAAGATGTCTATTATTCCCAAATAGATTTATACATTTAATAGAGTTCCTGTAACAATCTCAGAAAGTTTTTTATAGATTTAGACAAACTCTTTGTAAAATTTACGTGGAAAAAGGCACGTGGTCTAGATCAGCTAAAATCGTCTTTAAAAAGAAGAACGAAGTGGGAGAAATGACTCTACCTAATATATAAGGCTTATTGCCAGATTGTGTGGTACTGACAGAAGGACAGACACATACATACATAAAAAGAATAGAGAACACTGAAAAAGACAGAAAAAATATGCCAAACTGACTTACACCAAAGGTGCAAAAGAATTCAATGAAGAAAGGATAGTCTTGTCAACAAATTATACTGGAGAAATTGGACATCCATAGGCAAGGAAATGAATCTCAACCTAAAAATCGCACCTTTTACCAGAAATGAAATCAAAATTGGCCATGGGCCTAAATGTAAAATTGAAAACTATAGAAACACTAGAAAAAAAAAATAGATGAAAATTACTGGGATCTACAGTTAGGCTGAGACATCTTAGATTTAATACCCAAACATAAACTACAAAAAAAGATTGGTACATTGAACCTCATCAAAATTTACAACATTTTCTCTACAAAAGACACTTTAAAAGGATGAAAAGAGAAGCACCAGACTGAAAAAAAACTGGTATGTGAAATACAAGAACTTTCAAAACTCAGCAGTAAAAGCAATCCAATTAGAAAAAGGCAAAAAATTAGAAAAATTAGAAAAATTAGAAAAATCAATAAACAGACATTTCACTGAGCAGGATATATAGATGGAAGAAAAATACAGGAGTTGTTCAACACAATTAGCCATTAGCAAAACTGAAACCACAACCAGATATCACTATATGTCTATCATAATGACTACAGTAAACATAAACATCTGAACGTGAGTGAATATGTGTGGGCATGTATGCGTAATGCCATAAAAAATTAAAAATGACAACACCAAATGTTGGTGAGGATGCCAGTCATGTATTTCTACTCATACTTGGGAATATATAGTGATACAGTCACTCTCGAAAGTTTGGCCATTTCTTGTAAACGTAGCTATGCAATTACCACACAACTTAGCCAGTGCAATCTTAAGCATTTACCCCAGAGAAATGAAAACATATTCACATCAATACTGTACACAAATGTTCATAACTACTTTATTGAAAGTAACCCCAAACTGGAGACACTCAGACATCCTTCAGTGGGTGAATGGTTAAACAAACCATGATACATTCATACCATGGAATGCTACAAAAGAAATGATATAGTGATATACGCAACTTCAATGTACGTTCAGGAAATATTGCTGGGTGCAAAAAGCCAAATCTCAAGAGGTTATATTATGTACGATTCAATTTAAATAACAGTCCTTGAAAAAGCAAAATGTAGAAATGGGGAACGGATTCATAGCCACCAGAGGTTAGGATCAAGGAGAGGGAAGAGAGTGGGGCAGGGAGGAGGTGGATATGGTTATAAAATGAAAGCAAGAGGGATCCCTCTGGCCATTGAACTCTTCTGTACCTTCAATGTCATAGTAGATACATGATGCTACTGATGTGACAAAATTGTATAGAACTGAATATACATACATAGGTAGGACAATCAAAATTGGGGAAATTTAAATAGGATTGGCATATTATATTAAAGACAATATCCTGGTTATAACTTTTTACTGTAGCATTTTAAGAAGTTACCATTGGTAGGAACTGAATACATAGTAGCCAATATAATTATATAATTACTTCTGTATTATTTCCTACAAGTCCATGTAATTCTACAATTATCTTGGAATTTAAAGTTTCATTTTAAAAAGTTGCAGAAAAAAGAGGAATTTAGCTAGGGAAGGTCAATTTTTTTTCTAAATAAAAAATATCACAGAAACAACAAGAAACTAATTGATATAATAGGCATAATATTAAAACCTTGGTTATAATAATAAAAATAATAACTTTCATGATCTTCATGATTTATAAATGTATTCACATAAAGGATCTCATTCTAATTTTTATAGCAACCCTAAAGTTATATGGATTTTTCCCATTGAAAGGTTAAGGTCAAGAATCTTGTCCTGAATTCAGCCAGTAAAAGAGCTGAGATTAAATCCCAAAAAATTTTGGTCCATATATTCTTCCTAGAATAAAATGAAAGTATTTCCACTTCGAATTTAGTTGCTTTTGAATCAAGAAGGAAGACATTAACAGTAAATTGAACCATATGAAATAATTGCTAAATAAGTTAGTTACAAGGATCCTTCCCCAAAAAGTATATCTGTATTATTTTTACAAAAACATTAGACATCTGTTATCTATTATTGCATGGATGCTGTGGTCAAGTCAAAAATTAAGTATAAAATAATTTGCTGCCTATATAAAATAATTTAAGGAGGAAAATAGATCCTTTCACACAAAATATATTTTTACCATCCTATTCTTATTTATAAAAATCCTACCATTCAAGGTATGCTTTTGATTATAACACTGAAGTCTTCTCCAAAAAATAATGTCCTCATAAGTGTTACTTGTGTCTCACACATTTATCTCTTGGGAAGGGTAATATGATAAACCAGTAGTGTTAGTTAGTATTCTCAGAAGAATTTATTTTTTTCTATAAAAGAGTAGGGTATTAAAGAAATAAATCATAGAATTGATAAGTTTGATTCAGGGAAGGAGCCCAAACATTTCCATAAAGCAAACTAAGTTTAGAAAGATTGGCAGAAGCAGAACAATGTGAAGACTTCAGATCTGCAGCTTTCAAAATACTGTCCTCAGCTCCAAAAATCTAAGTCTTTATTTGATTCATGTAGGCCAGTAAAGAGTAACTCCACAGAATTTCATTTGTTTGTATTCTAAGGCAACATACTTACTGTTAAGGACAATTAAGGGAGATATGTTCAATTGAGGAGGATAATAACTAGTCTTCGAAGTAGGATTACCAAACTACTCTACAAAACTCTTACTACAAATACTTATAAATCTTCGGAACTACCATTTTCTGGAAGGACAATTTGTTTTATTAGTCATCCTGACCTTCAATTGGCTAGAGTCTTTAATGTTTTACAAAATATGTTTGTGTGTGTCTGTGTATGTGTTAGGTTATAGTGAGCTTAGCTTTTTCCTTATTTTTGGCTTTATAATAATTAAAATTTAAGACATATACATTGTAGTTAGAATATAGATATATATAATATACATATATAATGCCAAGGTAAATAGATACATCATCTCTTCTACCTCTACCTCTATGAATTTGTGCCACTTAAAATGTACTATGAAGATAATTAAAATAAAAATCTTGACTTATTTTTAAAGTTTTTATAGAACACCATTTCATAAACTAAATGCGTGTGATATGGTTTGGCTGTGTCCTCACCCAAATCTCATCTTGAATTGTAGCTCCCACAATCCCCACACGTTGTGGGAGGGACCCAGTGGGAAGTAATTGAACCTTGAGGGTGGGTCTTTCCCGTGCTTTTCTTATGACGGTGAATAAGCCTCACAAGATCTGATGGTTGTATAAGGGGGAGTTTCACTGCACACTTTCTCTCTTTCCTGCCACCATGTAAGACGTCCCTTGCTCTTCCACCGTGATTGTGAGGCTTACCCAGCTATGTGGAATGATGAATCCATTAAGCCTCTTTTTCTTTATAAATTACCCAGTCTCAGGTTTGTCTTTATCAACAGCATGAAAACGGACTAATACAGCAGCATGAAAATGGAGTCGAAATCTTCCCTGGTAAATTAAATAACAATTAAGTAAAAATAAGCAAAACAAACAAACAAAAAACAAAACAAAAAAAACCAAAAAACACTGAAATAAGTTGTTAGGAACAAATTTATTACATTTCTTTATTTTATCTCTCTTCTTTATACTGGAAAATGAGAACATGTAGAGTAGGCGGGTCTCAGAGTCTTTTACTCTCCTTCATTGGACAGCGGTCAAAACTTTTAAGACTTCTATCATCCCAGGCAGCCGAGAGGCAACAAAATGATACAGACTCTCAGAGTAAAAGGAAGCTTTCAAAGGGAAAAGGGCGAGCACAGCACAGAAGAAAAGTCTACATAAGACAAACATGAATGTCCTTCTGGTTTGATACAGGGTTGACTAATCACTTATTTCTAAACTTTCGTATGATATTATAATTTCCTTTTGACTTTTACTTAATACCATGCAGAACATTAAAAACTGAGATTGTCTTGTGGATATAGGAAAAGGAGATTTATAGTACAGGTTAGGGAAGTTAAAATGGATTCTGATGGAGTAAGAGAATACTACAAAATACATTTAGGATTGAATGTTATACAATGACATTAGAAAAGCAAACCTGTGTACATGTATGAAGCTAGCCCTAAAGCTTTATATGTGTGTATATGTAGACCAAAAGAAAGAATTCTGTTAAATATTTAATTCCTGTTTTCAAATATATAACCCGTTCTATTTTAGGCATAAGAAAACTGAGGCAAGGACCTGTATTACTATAGATGTTATTTGTCGACATTATCAATTCTAGAACAGTGTCACTCAGGCCACTAAGCACCTCTATCTCTCAAGCACATTTGTCATATAATTTGACTAAATTTTAACTCCCACAGATAGTGAGTTCCTATGGATATGGATTGAGAAAAGTAATATATAAAGCAATATTTAGTTACACAAATTTCCGTTTGTCAAAGATGGCAATAGCTCTGTGTGTTGTAAAATTTGCTTTGCCTTGGAAACTAGTTCAAAAATGCTTTCATGTTAGCATTCTTTTTATATCTGCTGAATGGAAGTATAGGGCTTAATAACTTGAGCAAGATTCAAACATATTTTTTAAAAGAAGTGGTGCTTATGGCCTGTAGGAGTTTCTTGCTACTAATGAACTTGAATAGGAAAGTTCTGCCATACCAAAAATTTTCAAGCACAGTGCATTTTATCAAAGATATGAGAATTTAACTATGTCAAATTAATATCTATAATGGTAATTGAAAAAAATTAAATGTGAGTAATTAAAAGAAAAGCAACACAGAAAAATGATTAGGCTGAGGTAAAATTAAATCTTCCTTGCCATTTTCTTCTTCTTTTTTTTTTTTTCATTTTGGGACAGGGAAAGTGCTAGAAAACAAGAGAAACTATAACTTCTCATTCATTGATAGGTAATAGGTATTTTTATTCTAATTGTACATTAAATCCAATTACTCTGGAAATATTAAGAGGATTGTCATTTAACTTTTAGAAGAAATCTAAAAATTAAATAATATCTGGACAGCAGATGGTATTGTATAACATGGTTCTTCAGGATTATCACTTGAAAAGGAAGTAGGATGGAAGAGATGGAGGATAAAGGGAGGAGGGGTGGATAGTAGGTGAAGGTCCCTGGAGTATTGTTTTCCCTCAGACATAAATCTCCAGGACTAACAATGCGGTATTACTGCTTTAAACATACTATTGAAAATATTCTCTCTGTATCACAAAAATGACAAAATCCAACTTAGAGGAAAGAGCTGTTGAGAAGGTTGATTAATGATTTATCTTCTTGAGTACAATGTGAAATCATGTTGAGATAAGGACTTCTATGATGAGAGCATCTTATCGAAGGAAATTCCTATCAGAAAGTAATTGATTTTCACTTGTTCAGGGAAAGAAGCTGCTCTCTGCATGAGGCCACATCCTTCACCTCTGAACAGATCATTATGTTCTTTATTATTGATGCCTATCTAGACTGGCAAACCTGTCCTAGGGTGAATGTGTAAAAAGGTCTTTTGTTTACCTTAGCAAAACAGCCAGGAATCACGGTTTTTAGAGCTCCGAGGATGACGCGGCCATTCACTTTGTATGACAAACCTGAAATTGAATCCTCAGAGCTAGAAGGGAAAAGACCACTCCAGCTTACCTCCTCCCCTCTCCTCCTCGCCTTTCACAACACAAACATGGATACATAAATACTTCAGCAGGACTGAGGGATGAGGGACTTGTGGCCTGTCCCTAGCATTAAGTCAGAAGAAGAGAAGAAAGTGTGTGTGTGTGTGTGTTTGTGTGTGTGTGTGTGTGTAGGGTGGGGGGCTAGAAGGGCATTGGTTCAGACTTAATCCTTCTGAGGTCAGCTTGCACCCCAGAAGGGGCGGGGGCTGGAACCAAAAGTCTTCATTATTAGCAGTTAAAAATGACTAATGACTCAGAGGCTCTGGAGCCAGGCAGAGCATAACTGAAACCATTAGCTTCTTTGACAATTGTCCCTTCCTGACAATGGACTCCCTTTGCTTCTCCGAGTCAGCCTTACATCACACAGGTTTAGGCAGTAGAATTTTTTAAAAGCTTGTATTCGCTGGCCAATCAGCATAAGAACTCCCCTTGCTGAGAGTAAACACAGGGGGCACACAAGTCCACTCTAGATACTGCAGGTTTCAGGGGAGCATCTCACCTGAACTTTGTACACTGGGAAGAAGTTGTAAAGGAGAGCACGATGCCGTAATAGCAAATTTAGACAATCTGGCATTTTAGACAAATAGCAATATCCATTTGTCTGGATATAACTTTCATAACTGGGTTATAGAATCCATAACTAGTTACAATCCATAACTGGGAAAAGTCAAATAGTAACTGGAGGCAATGCAATCAGAGATTAAATTGAAAGCCACCAGGACTCTGGTATTTCCTCCAGCTTTCCTTCTTTTGTGTGGTGACTTCAGCCTCACCTACTGCCACCTTTGTGAAGCAGTTTCTAGACACTATTTTCCAAGCTTTATCACACAGGAAAACCGAGCCTTGTTCTCCAGCTTTCACATCCATAAACACAAAAACAAAACCCAACAAAGTCTTGAGAAAGAACTGTGATTGCCCTTGCTTAATTTGTCTTTAGGCTAGGGTTTGTCACATCAGCACTATTGAGCACTATTGATATTCTAGGCCAGATAATTGTATGTTGTAGGCTGTGTCCTGTGCATTGTAGGGGGGTCAGCAGCATCCCTGGCCTCTACCCACTAGATGCCCGTGGCAACCCCCTTACCCCAAGTTGTGCAACCAAAACTATCCCTAGAAATTGTCAAATGTCCCCAGGTACCCAGAGATCAGCCAGTTCCCTGATTGAGAACTATCGCCATAGACTTATCACTATGCTCACAAATAGAGGATCACATTATATCAAGCCAGCATGTTGAGATGAAATTGGGAAGCAGGATCAAATTCTCAATTTGTTGTGAGCTAGGTGTCCATCCCAATTTTAGTCTTCTGTGTAACTTAAATTTTCCAGTGTTTTTTTTTTTTTTTTTTCAATCATGTAGACACTCTAAGCTTCTGCACTAACAACTTTCTTGGTCTTTTTTGTCATACAGTTATTTCATTACCATAAAGGCTATTTACAAGATTTCGATGGAGTGAGAAATGAAAATTAGGACTGGGTTCCCATTTTCATAATATTTACCCAAATTGAAACATCGTAATGTGCACGTTCAAGCAATTTATCTCAAATGTAACATAAGCAAAGTCATTGGCTATAATTGGGTTTATACTTAACATTTTTCTTTTCATAAGGGGAAACAAATTATTCAATGTAGTATTTTTATCTTTATTATTTATTTATATATATGTTTTCTGAGACAGAGTCTTGCTCTTTTGCCCAGGTTGGAGTGCAGTGGAACAATCTTGGTTCACTGCAATCTCTACCTCCCGGGTTCAAATGATTCTCATCCCTCAGCCTCCCAAGTAGCTGGGACTACAGGTGAGCACCACCACAGTCAGCTATTTTTGTCTATTTTTAGTAGAGATGGGATTTCAGTCTTGGCCAGGCTGGTCTTGAACTTCTGGCCTCAAGTGATCCACATTCTTTGGCCTCCCATATTCATTGTTTTTAAATTTTCATTAAATCAAGGAAAATCAGTTTTTATTAGCTAAAAGGGAAGCATAAGAAAGCCTACTTCTTATGATTCCAACAGTTAAGTAAAACAAATTTGTAATATAACATAGAATAAACATTGTTATGGTTATTCATAACCACTGAACAAGCTCAGCTGTTGTTTATGTATCATTTTCCATGTTAAGGTCTATTTATTAAGTAAGTTTGTAAGATCCTACTTCATTTCTTATTCATAGATTTTGCAATTTAATCTTAAGATACCATATCATTTCACAATATGTATTCATTACACCTTGTGATTATGGACATAACAAGGAATAGAAAAATAAGTACTAGAATTCTGGCTTACTGACTTAATAGAATCAAGGAAAAAACCTGACCCACCCAAGAAGTCCTCAGAAAATGAGTAGAGTGTGTGTTTTGTCCTTGAAATTTCTGCTATTTTTCTGATTTATAAGCACTCCAAAAAAGAATCCTATAAATTAAAACATATACTCCTGCATCTTAATTTTCATATGGACCCTGGTGGTAGATTTACAGTCATTCAGGACCTACTCCATCATAATTAAGTTGTACTTGTCAGCATTTTATTGCTCTTCTTGAAGATAAATTCTTATCTCAGAGGTTCCCACAGTGATTATCATCATGGCCTCTTGCTTTTATCATGGATGGGGATTTTGACAGAGCCATTACTCCTGCAGATCTTACATGTTTTACCTTCTTCACAAGACATCATTATTTAGTTATCTAAAAATATTCTGATTGCTTTTATTTCTTCAAAATTTTCCGCAGCTTTTTTCTCTTTTCCTGCCTCTCTCCCTTTCCTCTTTTCTATCTTTTCTTCTTTCCCTCTTTCTGTTTCCTTAAAAATAATGTTAGTTTTTCTTGACCTTATTTTTAATTACATAATTTTGCATTCTGCCATATTTGATAAAAATTTGCCTTCGTATTACTCATTAGAAATAAATATTCTCCCTAAAAATGTAATAGTCAATGATGAATAAAAATATTCTCTGTCCCTAACCTGTCATTCATAAGATTAAAACTACATATGCACTGTTTTTATTCTCTTTTTGCTTCTAAAAGACTGACTTTTAAGACTTTTGATACAATTTTGATATATTTCCAAGAGAATCTCATGGTGGTGGTGGTGGTGATGGTGGTTGTAATTTGGCAATCTATTCTTTTTAAGTAAAAATATTCTACAAATATCATAAAATTATTTCTGTTTATTTTATATATTTAGGAAGTGAGTTATAGGAAACCAAAAACTAGAGAAAAGCATTTGTAATTAATGTGATACATAAAAAGTGATATTCATAATATACTGATTAAAAAACACTAATGTTACAATAACTGAGAAAAAAGTATAAAAATATTGTGAGAAAATTAATAGAAGTAAATGTCTAGTATTTAAGACAAATTTTTAACTTCGATGAAAATCAACACTTAAATACAATCTTCATATTTTAAGTTAGCAGATATTTTTGAAAATCAGAACAATTAAAAACATGTCTGATAAATTAGCGGCACTTCGAAAATAATGGTATATTAATTTCTTAGGGCTGCCATAACAAAGTATCACAAACTGGATGGCTTAAAACCATATAAATTTATTTTCTCGCTTAGCATGGTGGCTCACGCCTATAATCCCAACACCTTGGGAGTTCGAGGCAGGAGGGTCACTTGAGAACAAGAGTTTGAGACTAGTCTGGGCAACATAGAAAGACTCTGTCTCTACAAAAAAATTTTAAAAAAATTAGCTGGGTGTGGCGGTGCATAACTATAGTCCTAGGTACTGGGGAGGCTGAAGTGGAAGGATCTCTTGAGCTGGGGAGTTTGAGGCTGCATTCAGCTATGATCATGCCATTGCATCCAAACCTGGGTGACAGAAAAAGACCCTGTCTCTAAAAAAAAAAACAATGTTTTTAAGGGTTTGACATTTCTAATAGGATTCTGTAGAGGGATAGAACCAATGAAATATATATATGGAATTATATTCCACTATGTATTTATTAATATATAAATATTAATTTATTATTAAGTTTATTACGTACTAACTCACACAATCACAAGGTCCCACAATAGGCCATCTGCAGGCTGAGGAGCAAGGAAAGCCAGTCTGAGTTCCAAAATTGAAGGACATAAGAGTCTGATGTTCAAGGGCAGGAAGCATCTAGCACAGAATAAAGATGTAGGCTGGGAGGCTAGGCCAGTCTCTCTTTTCACATTTTTGTACCTGCTTATATTCTAGCCACACTGGCAGTTGATTAGATTGTGCTCACCCAGATTAAGAGTGGGTCTGCCTTTCCCAGCCCACTGACTCAAATGTTAATCTCCTTTGGCAACACCCTCACAGACACACCCAGGATCAGTACTTTGTATCCTTCAACCCAATCAAGTTGATGCTCAGTATTAACCATCACAACATTAGAAGTCAAGTTGTTGAGAGGGTATATTCCCTTTGAAGCTTCCAAAGGACATCCCTAATCCCCCCTTGTCTCCTCCAGCTTCTGGTAGTGCCAGGCATTCCTTGGCTTGTAGCAACATAACTCCGATCTTTGCCCCATCTTCATATGGCAGTCTTTCCTCTGTATCTGTGTCTCTTCTCTTCTTATAAGGACAGTCGTACCTAATTCGATATGACTTCATCTTAATTTGATAACATTAGTGAAGACCCTATTTCCAAATAAGATTACATTCAAAGGTCCCAGTGGCTATTACCCAAGCATATCTTTTTGGAGACACAATTTAACTCACAACGGATACTATTTATTGCTAATAAATGAGTAAAGTCTTTCTGAAAAGAAATTTAGCAAAATTCTTTCTTCTACTAATTTCTTTTGTGGGAATCTACCCTGAAGATAAACAGAAACATAAATTTTAGTCATATTCAAAAGGTTACTTGCCACAGGAGTCATTATTTAGAAGCAAATCAAAGTAAAAAATGGGAAATTATTGAGTCATTTTGGTAAATCCCAATAATATTATGAAGCCACTAGAAATGTTTAAGTGCTTAGCATTACAGAAAAGCCAAGAGATACTAACAAACAGCAATTAGATTATATTTTCTACTATAAAATTAACCAAAATTAAAACAAACAAACATACAGCCTCAAGAAAAAAGCACCATTGGTGAGTGTATGAGAAAATGAGCATTCTTTTCTACTGCTGGTTTGAATTTAAAGCGTTCAAAAGCTTCCTGGACGGTCATTTGGCAATACATGTCAATGTCTTAGCAATGTTCCTGTATTTGGCTTACCAATTCCACTTCCAGGAATTTATTTTAAAGAAATAATCTTGGATATGCACAAAAATGTATCCATGAGAATGTTTATGGGAGTTTATCAATGGAAAAATAACAAACAACCTAAATGTTCAATACCAGGATATTGCTTAAATAAATAATAAGACATTTAGGTGATAAAATACTATGTATTTAGTGACATGAAAAGATATGACATATATACATTGTTTTTTTAAAAAAGAAAGTAGATTATAAAATACTGTTCATGGGCCGGGCACGGTGGCTCAAGCCTGTAATCCCAGCACTTTGGGAGGCCGAGACGGGCGGATCACAAGGTCAGGAGATCGAGACCATCCTGGCTAACATGGTGAAACCCCGTCTCTACTGAAAATACAAAAAAACTAGCCGGGCTAGGTGGCGGGTGCCTGTAGTCCCAGCTACTCGGGAGGCTGAGGCAGGAGAATGGCGTAAACCCGGGAGGCGGAGCTTGCAGTGAGCTGAGATCCGGCCACTGCACTCCAGGCTGGGTGACAGAGCGAGACTCCGTCTCAAAAAAAAAAAAAAATACTGTTCATGACATCATCCCATTGGCATAAAGCCAGTCCCTGAATGTAGAACTTACTACTATGAACTTACAAATCAACTTTTACAAGAGTAGTGAGGTTATAGGGGCTACACAGTGCTCTTGTGGATTAAACAAGTTAAAACAGTTTTCAAAAGCTTCTCATTTTCTCTTTTGAAGTTGTTCACTGACTCAAAAAAGGATTTTGTGACAATTTGATCTTGAATACATTTGCAATATTGAAATAGATAAATTATTTTCTTTTTTCTTTTTTTTTTTTTTTGAGACAGAGTCTCGCTCTGTCGCCCAGGCTAGAGTGAGCGGCGCCATCTTGGCTCACTGCAAGCTCCGCCCCCCGGGTTCCCGCCATTCTCCTGCCTCAGCCTCCGGAGTAGCTGGGACCACAGGCGCCGCCATCGCGCCCGGCTAATTTATTGTTTTTAGTAGAGACGGGATTTCACAATGTTAGCCAGAATGGTCTCAATCTCCTGACCTAATGATCCACCCGCCTCGGCCTCCAGATGAATTCTCGAAGTATCCTGATTTCAGAATTAGAGAGGACCTAGAAAAAAATCGTTACGCTGCTGTGTGTTCTCAAGAAGACACGTGAGATTCAGTCAGGAAATGGGAAATTTTATGCACATAAAGTTTCCTTTTCCATATATAGAAACAAACAAATAATAATATAAATCTGGCTAGTATTATATAGAAAAGACTGCCCTGTTGCTAAATATCTGAATGTTAGAAAAGGACATTTTAGAAATAAACCTGTAATAGAGTACAAATATTAAAATATATTAGCTTAAAAATTACAAAATGTTTTGGGAATTACGCATTACTTGAGTAAAAAGTTGTATTCACAGAAAAAAATGCAAAAATGCAAGTTCTTTTTTTTTTTTTTTTGAATAACTAAGTTGGTTATGTGCAATATCATCACAATGTTGGAACTTTTTCTGTTTTGGTAAATTTGTGGCTCAATCATTATACTTCCCAATATGTTATACTTTATTCTAAAGTCATTTCTGTGTAGTTATGGTTTTAACATTACTCTCTTGTTCAATGACACAGAAGCTCCAACAAACTTAAATAACTCCTTAGAAGACAGTTTCACTATTCTTATTCTCTCTTCCTTGCCCTTAAATGACAAATCCCTTCTCATAAAATCAGGAAGTTGGCAACATATAGTTTAGAACAAGCCAAACGATGGCTCAGTAGATGCATATAGCACATTTTTATGCTCACAAAAGTTTTATTTCTTCTAACAGTTTGTTTTGTGGGTAGTTGCTACAATTTTTAAATATGATTTGTTTGTTTAGGCATGTCCTTTCATAAAATGAGAACAAGAAGTGAGTACTCCTCATTGAACCTGTTAATCCTGATTCCTGGTTAAGTAGTGCAATGAGATTTTTATGCTCAGGTAAGGCTTATCTTATTTTTTCCAGCCACTTTATTTATGGGAGTTGGTCTCTTACCAGGTGGGCTTTTCCGTAGACCTGCCCCATGACATGGCAGTTGTATGTTTTTGAGTAAGTAATCCAAGAGATTGGATGAGAAATAGTGCCAAGGTGAAAGTCATGGTCTTTTCATAACTTCCTAACATCTTAGTACTGCTGTCATTTTCTATTCATCAGAACTGACTCAACAAGTCCGGTTCACACTCAATATGAAGGAATTACACAAAGGTGTGACTTCTAAAACCAGTGAATCGTTGATGTCATCTTAAAGGTTGCTTACCACATCAACCAAAGTTTGAGAACACTGCTATATAGGTGGCATTCAAAAATCAAGTGGAATGGATAAATTGCTTAAAAGGTATTTAGATGGAAATAAATTTCAGTGGATACATTTCAGGACCCAGGCAGAAGGACTAGCCAGAAGAAGGTGTAACTCTGGTCACAGAGCTGGCATTGTAGAGAAAAGCCTCATGTCTAGGTTACTGCCAAGAGTACTAAAGAAGTAGCAACCTTAGCCTAGCCTGGGCACTGCACATGTGGACAGGAAGAAGTTATGGCTCAGGAACGCACACAGAAGCCATTTGAATCTGGAAAGGCAACTTCTGCTAGATTCCATTATTTCAGCTCAGGACCTAGGTAAGAAAGGAAGACTTGAATCTAGAAAAGCTTCATGAGCTCAGCTTTGGAAACCAAAAATGAGAAGAGCTTAAATAAGTCGTAGAACAGCGGTTCTCAAACTTTGCTTGGTGTCTGAAGCACTTAGCAATTTGATAAAACTACAGAGACTCAGGCCCTATTTTACTTCAACAAGCCTGCCTCTGTGTGCTTCACAAACATTCTAGGTGTTCTAATGCAGACCAAAGTTTGAGAACCACTGCCTTAGGAGGACTATTTATGTTCCCCAAGGAATCTGCTATGTATTGATTTATGATAATTGAATTCGTAAATTAACAAACCAGTGCTAAACTCTTAACACAGTTCATGGCATAAATATGAATGTGCACACTTGTAGACAGAAATGAAGTAAAAGATTATTGTAACTAAAAACATTCCAAGGAAAAAGGCTGTGCTTTTATGTTGAAAGAACAAATCATGGCTGGCACTGATTAACAGGTTCTGTTCTCTCAGGTTGGCAAAATGCAAAAGAGTTTTCTTTGCCAGAAATAGCAAAATGTACACCCTGGCCAGCATCTGGAAGTTATTCTTAAAGAAATGTGACATTAGATAAAATGAGAGTGGTGGGACAATTTCTATTTACCCATTTCACTGGTCTATGCTGACTAAAGGTTAATGCTACTTTAAAATCTTCACCCTGTTTTTCATTCTCTTCCTTCTCGTTTTATCATGTTTATTTCCAAATCCATTTGAAAAATAGATATTGGTGGTATTCTGCTAAGACTTAGGTGAACTACGGACCTTAATTATTCTTTTTATAAAATTTGCTTAACTAAAAGGGTTCCCAGAGTGGAATATACATAACATTTGAATTCAGAGTCACCTGGCTTTAAATACAAGTGACTATGAAACCTTAAGCAAGTATTTCAACTTTTCTAAAGTTCTTTATGTGTACATAGGTAGATCACCTAACCATTTTGAAAAATTATGGTTGGATTAATAAATAATGTATACAAAATACTCAACTCTAGTAGGCACTCAATAAACTGAACTATTGCTACTACTAATCACTGATACTTCTGAGTTCTGTAAAGATCAAAACACATTAGTAACACAATGTTATGTTCAGAATCCGGTGCAGGTTATATCTAGTAGGTATTTCAGATTTTCTGGTTTGAAGTTAGAATTATGGGGTAGTAGTCAAGAGCACAGACTCAGAATCCAGCCAAGTTCAAATTTAACATTGCCATTCACTAATAGTGTATTCTTGGGTGATTATGTAGATAACTTAACCCCTGCCTTGCTTTTCTAATCTGTTAAATGGAGAAAATAATGATGCACCACCTAATGAGAATTTGAAAGGAATGAAATTACTATTTGTAAAGCAATTACTAGAAAATGTACCACATGTGTTAGTTATTGTTCAAAATAATTACTTTTTTAAAAAATTCATCCTTTACCTCAGTTACTAATTTTGGATGTTGTTTACAAAAGAAAACATGGGTCGAATTGTCCTTTTTGTGCAGGTTTCAGCTTTTTGATGGGATGATATTACCATATCCCTCTAAATTGTTTTATAAGGTTTTATCCTGATTATATGATATAGCTTTTCCAAGGATGTGAGCTGCTCATCGGGGTGCCAGATACTTTTGGGAGCTGCAATTAATTATCTGAGGGAAGATAGTTCCGTCCATAGAATTAGTCTCCTCTCAATAAACTCATCTGTACCCATGTGATCTGAACATGTGAAGGCACCAGCCAAACACGCCTATCTGGCTCTCAAGGAGTGACATTCCTTATGAAAACTTTGCTCAGAATTGAAATAATGGGAGAGAGTGGTCCAATGTTTTCCCTCTCTGACAGCACATAGTAGTAGGATATTCTGTGTGGTGGATGACCACTACATGTGATTAATGATAGTAGTGAAAACAGAGCAATATTTTCCTATATATTTGAGAAAGTGTCATATTAATTCACTTGTTTTCTTAGGTTGTTTAAAGGACTTGCTTACTTCGAAGGCTGCCTTCCTCTTAAAATGAAAACTGGTGTGCCAGTACTGGTGGAGAAAGAAGCTTTGGAGATGAGAATATTTGTTGTCATGGTTATTTGGGAAAATTAAGGTGACCCCAGGTAACCTCAGATGTAGGAATTTTTTTTCCTCACTATACTATTACTGATGTTAATTTATTTGCTCGGCTGGCAGGTGACAAATGTGCTACTTTGAGAGGACTTTATATAAAGCGTCTTCCCTATTCCCGTGTGTTTTTGAGCATTCACTCTTTGAAACTATTAAGATGCATGTGTAACACACATAAAGTTGATGTCAAGTATCAAAGTTTGTCTGATGTCTGCACAGCCCTAGGGACAGAGAGCCACTTTGATTTTATCTCATAGCTGTGACATGAGCACTTCAAATGAATGGAAAATGAAAGTCTGTGTAGAGAGTTGTTTGGATTCCCAGGAAGAGACTTGGTGGCTTTCACTAAGAATTCATAGGCTTCTTTCTATGAACACTGAATTATCCATGATTGAGAATCTCCCACAATTCAAAGCATGGAAAAAGTCTGAATAGGGAAGGTAGAGAAGCGTATGGAAAGGGTCAGATCACTGAGTGGGAACAATACCTTGCTGCTTGTTTCTTGGGGGTACATTGCCACAGAGAGAGGCACTAGTACCAGAACAGGAGGCACCAGAAGGGCAAGGAAAGTAATGACAGTATTACAGAGACCAAAGGCACAGAAAGAGGAACTCAAAAGGAGGAAACTGGCTCGTTAGAAATGTATCATGCTGTCCAGAATGTGCAACTGCAGAAGAGATAGACTGTAAAAGGAGAAGAGCAAGAGAACAGAGGTAGTTTATCTCCAGTCACCCCCAAAACTACAGGACCCTGTTGATATGCTTTGGCTCTGTGTCCCCACCCAAATCTCATCTCAAATTGTAATCCCGATGTGTTGAGAAAGGAGCCTAGCGGGAGGTGACTGAATCATGGGGGTGTTTTCCTCCATGCTCTTCTCATGATAGTGAGTTCTCATGAGATCGGATGGTTGAAAAGTGTTTGGCAATCTCGCAGCTCACTCTCTCTCCTGCTGCTATGTAAGACATGCCTTGCTTCCCCTTTGCCTTCTGCCATGGTTATAAGTTTCCTGAGGCCTCCCAAGCAATGCAGAGCTGTGAGTCAGTTAATTCTCTTTTCTTTATAAATTACCCAGTCTCAGGTAGTTCTGAATAGCAGTGTGAAAATGGGCTAATACAGAAAGTTGGTATCTAGAGAAGTGTGACATTGCTGTAAAGATACCTGAAAATGTGGAAGCAACTTTGGAACTGGGTAACAGGCAGAGTTTGGAACAGTTTGGAGGGCTCAGAAGAAGACAGGAAGATGTGGGAAAGTTTGGAACTTCCTAGAGACTATCAGCATTCATCAAAATGCTGATAGTGATATGGACGATGAAATCCAGGCTGAGGTGGTCTCAAATGGAGATGAGGAGCTTATCAGGAACTGGAGCAAAGCTCACTCTTGCTATACTTTAGCAAAGAGACTGGTGGCATTTTGCCCCTGCCCTAGAGATCTGTGGAAATTTGCACTTGAGAGAGATGATTTAAGGTATCTGGCCAAAGACATTTCTAAGCAGTAAAGCATTAAAGATGTGACCTGGCTTTTTCTGAAAACATACAGTCAATGCATTCACAGAGATGGTCTAAAATTGGAACTTATGTTTAAAAGGGAAGCAGTGTGTAAACGTTTGGAAAAGTTGCAGCCTGACCATGTATAGAAAAACAACTATTTTTGTGGGGAGGAATTTAAGTCCAAGTCACCTGCAGAAATTTGCATAAGTAACAAGGAGCCAAATGTTAGTAGCCAACACAATGGGAAAAATGTCTCCAGGGCATTTCAGAGCTGTTCAAGGTAGCTCTCCCCATCACATGCCCAGAGGACTCTGAGGGAAAAACAGTTTTATGGGCCAGGCTGAGGGCCCAGCTGCTCTGTGCAGCATTGGGCACAGCAACCTGTGTCCCAGGGATTTCAGCGTCAGTCATGGCTAAAGGGGCCAAGGTAAAGCTCGGGCCATTACTTCAGAGGGTTCAAGCCCCATGCCTTGGTGGCTTCCATGTGGTGTTGGGCCTGGGAGTTCACAGAAGGCAGAGGTTTGGGAACCTCCACCTAGATTTCAGAAGATGTAGGGAAACACCTAAGTGGCCAGGCAGAAGTCTGTTGCAGGGGCAGAGCCCTCATGGAGAACTTTTACTCGGGCAATAAAGAGGGAAAATGTGGGGAATGGAACTCCACCACAGAGTCCTCACTGGGGCACTGCCTATTGGAGCTATGAGAAGAAGGCTATCGTCCTCCAGACCCCAGAATGGTAAATCCACCAACAGCTTGCAGCGTGCAGCTGCAAAAGACACAGATACTCAATACCAGCTCGTGAAAGCAGTCACAGGGGTGGTACCCTTCAGAGCCACAGTGGTGGAGCTGCCAAAGGCCTTAGGAGCCTGGTTCTTGCATCAGCATGGCCTGAATGTGAGACATGGAGTCAAACAATATTATTTTCAAGCTTTAAGATTTAATGACTGTCCTGTTGAGTTCCAGATTTGCATGGGGCATGTAGCATCTTTGTTTTGGCCCATTTCTCCCATTTGGAATGGGAGCATTTAGCCAATGCCTGTACCCTCATTGTATCTTCGAAGTAACTAACTTGCTTTTGATTTTACAGGCTAATAGGCAGAAGGAACTTGCGTTGTCTCAGATGAGACTTTAGACTTGAACTTTTGGATTAATACTGGAATGAGTTAAGACTTTTGGGGGACTGTTGGGAAGGCATGATTGTGTTTTGAAATGTGAGGAGGACATGAGATTTTAGAGGGACCAACAGCAGAATGATATGATTTGGTTCTCTGTCCCCACCCAAATCTCATCTTGAATTGCAATCCCCATGTGTCAAGGAAGGGACCCAGTAGGAAGAAACTAGATCATGGGGGTGGATTTTCCTTTGCTGTTCTCCTGATAGTAAGTGAGCTGTCATGAGATCTGATTGTTTGAAAGTGTGTTGTACTTCCCCATTTACTCTCTTTCTCTCCTGCTGGCCATGTGAATATGTGCCTGCCTCCCCTTTGCCTTCCACCATGATTGTAGGTTTCCTGAGGCCTCCCCAGCCTTGCAGAACTGTGATTCAATTAAACCTCTTTTCTTTAGCAATGTGAAAAGGGACTAGTACACCTGGTAATATCGTAACTGAATATTGAATAAATACAATGGATTCTCAATCCTATGGAAATACGTGTACAGATTCAATAGAAAAGGAGAGTACATGACTGTTTTTCAAGAGCAGAAATGACATACTGACCTAGTTATTTGTGGCTAGATAACATTTACAAACTCTCTTTGTGAAGCAGATTTAGTATTCAAAGGTAAACTCACACTTATCTGATATGTTTATAATAATGAGTGAGGTTTGATTTAGCTATCTAGTAAAATCAGTCAATTATTTATTCTTAGTATATAATTAAGTCACTTTTAACAAATCCCATTTGTTTTTACAAGTTTAAATAAAGTACTATGGAAAAAGTGTATGCATATATAATGAATGTTTCATCATCAGCACCCTCACCATTAAAAACTGGTTGTTAAACTTGACTGCAGTGTGACTCTATGTTAAAATACAGGTGTTAAACATAACTAGCCGCGTGGGAATATATACTTTTCTAAAACTTCTCAAGGGGTGTTCTCTGAAGTAGAGCTGTTTAATATTTCCAAGACCTCTGCGGGAAAAGAATATACTATCTAGTACTACTATCAGGGGAGAGTTTTCAGATTCTTGGTGTTTTTAATGAAGAATTGGACAAAAATGCACAAATAAACCAAGGAAATAATGGAGCAACAAAAGTGGAGATTTTTTTGAAAATGAAAGTACACTCTACAGTGTGGGAGCAGCTGGAGCAACCACTCAAGGGCCTAAATAGAGAATCTTTCTGGGTCCAAATACACCCTAGAGGTTTCCCATTGGTCACTTGGTGTTCACCCCATGTAAATGAAGTGGTGGTCTTCAATCAGCCTGGTTGTGGAAAGCAACCAATCTGAGGCTGAAGTGAAGTTACAAAGGTCGCACTCCTATGCAAACATCTGAAGTGAAGTTGCAAAATGAAGTTACAACGTTGCACTTCTGTGCAAACGAAGACTTGGCCTGCAATCTGTCTGGTTGCAAACCGCAACAGACCAGAGGCTGAAGTGAAGTTACAAAGTTACTCCCTCCCCTCCCCTCCCCTCCCCTCCCCTCCCCTTCCCTTCGTCTCCTTTCCTTTCCAGATGGAGTCTCCCTCTGTCACCCAGGCTGGAGTGCAGGGGTGCAATCTCCACTTACTGCAACCTCCACCTCCCAGGTTCAAGTGATTGTCCTGCCTCAGCCTCCTGAGTTGCTAAGACTACAGGCCTATGCCACCATGTCTGGTTGATTTTTTGGATTTTTAGTAGAGACAAGGTTTTACCATGTTAGTCAGGATGGTCTCCATCTCCCGACCTCGTGATCCACCAGCCACTGCCTCCCAAAGTGCTGAGATTACAGGCACGAGATTGGTTGCAAAATGCAATTACAAAAGCAAACCAATCAGAGGTACTTTTAATTTCTCATCTGCTGCACAGAAAAGGTGGCCATGCAGAACGGGTGCCATGCAGAAAAAGTGGCCACGCAGAAGAGTAAAGGCAAAAAGTCACCAATCAGAGGTACTTTGAATTTTCCATCTGCTGCACAGAAAATGTGGGGGTTTGTAAACAGAGTAGCCTCTGGTCCTTGTGTTATTTAACTGTGGAAACTTAGGGTTTTCCTTTCGATTTAGTTCTAGGAAGTCAGTGGGAAATGGCCTCCAGACCCTATTCTCCTGCCTCAGTACATTCAGCTTATTGTATTAAACTGGCTAGAGGAGACACCTGTTTGTGATATGAGTAGATTTCCTTCCAATGATTCATCACATCATTAGCATATTATAAGAAACAACCTTTTAAATGTTTTATCTTTACTTATGAGGTCTGCTTATGAGAGAACATTATATGTAACTTTACACAAAGTCTTATGGGAAATATTTTTCTCAGCACTCAGTACCCAGAAAAGTGCTGAGTAAGTAGTTGGACTTTATCTTGTGGACAACTGAATCACACAATGTAATGTGTTTCCCATTTTTCTTTGACTTCTAGAGAGCTTTTGAAAGCAATATTGGGGTCCATCTCTATCGACTTCGCCAGATCTTATTGTGTGCATTTCATGTACTAACCTCATCCCTGGTTTGATTTTTTTCTACCCTCATTTGTTCGTTCTTCTAATTTCCTCTAATTAAAAAAATGTTGAATGCTCTCATTTTTCTTGGGAGCAAGGTAGACAATAGATAGAATAGATTAATTTGTAGATATATTTATTAAAGTCTAGGTGGATCCCAGCATCCTATTTGCATGGCTCCTGGTGTAGAGGAAGAGGGTGAGGGTTAGAAGTCCAGAAAATTTCAATTCCACATCCATTGCAGTTGTGGTCATTGATAATATTTCTGTTGTCACCCTCCCCCTAACTCACCACCCTCATTGCTGTGGCTTTTTCATTGTTAGCTTACCATGCAACTTGCATTTTTGGAGTAGATTTTGCTGACCTTTGGTAACCTGGAGATGATTGTGTTTCTTTCTGAAATGAAATATTCATGGATTTTGATGAGAAGCCCTTTTCATCTCATAAGCATTTGCCCATGAAAGAACTAGGAAAAGCAAAAAGCAATGCTACTCTGCTCCCTTTTCATATAATATTGAAATGCTATCAAAATAAAGTAATGTATCTTTGATTTAACAAACTTCATAATTTAAATTCACCTAAATAGATGTAAATTTGATATATGTCTAAGTAAAGAAGAGGAAAATATGTCCAGGCTATGAAACAGGTGGCCAGGGGAAGTAAAAGTTAATATAATGGAGTAAAATGTATTTGGTGATTTTTTTCCTCAGCAAATTCAATTCATAGAACCAAGCTTAGATAATCATAGTTCAGCAAATAAAACCATTTTAGTTAATGGTAATAGATTTAGTAGAGTTACTCTGAGGAGGAAACAAAAGTAGGTTGCTTAAGTATTTGTTTAAAAACAAAGAAAAACAGAGTCCCAACTGGTTGTCCTGCTCTACAGGATACCTTTAGGATACTAAAAAAGCATGGACATAATGTGTTCCTGTTACAGGACTTTCCCTTAGTTCAGCTAACGGTGGGGTTCTTCGTTCCATCACGAAAATTCAGGCACACAGACAATTTGGATGGTGAGTGAGACAGAGTTGTATTGGGTGAAAAGGAAGAAAGGGGGAAAACAGGGACTCTCGCTAGGCCAGCATTCCTGCTAGAGTGCTTCCCGCCCACAGCTTGGATCCCCGGTTCCACCCAGAAAGAGAAAAACCAGACTCCTCCCTGCTGCAAATGTCACGAACTTCCTGAGGCTCCACCTCAGTGGGCAGGCTGATTGGAGTTTCTCCAGGGACACCCTCCCACCTGGCTGTCTCTTTCCGCCCTCTAAAGAAGTACATCTAACTGGCCTTAGAATAAGGATAAAGATGAGCAGTGATCTTAACTGCTTCCTGCTGACAGAGGAGGAAACCGCAGTCAGAGCTTCCCTAGAGGCCCACCAAAGGGTTCCCAGCAGAAGGGACCATTGTCAGAGGCTCTCGTTGCATGACTATTTGGAGTTTGATGGCCTGAAAACAAGAACAGACAAACGAGATTATTAGAAAACATGTATCAAAACAAAACGAAGGGGACATAAGGACAGCTAAAAAATTATGAGGCCTTTTACCAGTTTGCATGGGGAGAGGGAGGCCAAAAACCTGACGGGTTAAAAAAAAAAAACCTTGTACCCTTTTGCTGGCATGTTGGGCTTCTGTGTTCCCTTCCCCTGAGCCCAGTCCTAAGCCAACCAGGTTAAGGTTTGGGAAATTAACTTTCCAGTTTGGAGGATGCATCTGAGGGGAGTGTCTCAGTACAGAGACACAATTACCTATTAGTGAAGAGAGAACCTGGGAGGAGAGAGGAAAAATGAAGGTGTTTCACTTTTTTCAAAGAAGTCCCAGGGGTTCAGGATGCATTTTAAAGGGGTACAGGCTGAAGATGAATGGCTACCCATCTAGAAAGAGGGGAGCAGTTGTCCCTGGTTTGCTTCTCTTCCTAGCAGATACCTAAGGTACCTGAAGGAAAGAGGGAAGAGCATCCTCTTTCCCTCTTCCATCCTTGCATCCCCGATTTCTAGTGACATTGGCAGGTCCCGCCATGAGTGCCAAAGCGGCTTGCACCCATGAAGCAGGGGTGCCTAGAGAATAGGAATTATCTGTTCTCACCTATTTCTATTTTCCACCTACCGTCAGCAGCCTTGGAGTTCCCTAGACCTCATTTATGCCATGGATACTAACATGGCCTTTATCTATGAAACACAAAGCTTAGGGTTGACTTAATCAGCAGGAATTTTTAGGCTCACCTGGGCCATGCCTTTTAACTTCTGTTGTCATCTGCATCCCTTACATCCAGTTTTCTTTCCTACAGCTATGACCTGAAGCTTGAAATTGAGTCTGGGACAAAAATGTGTTTCAGAGTGGGGTGTGGGGAGTTGCACGGACCCTTTAATCATAAGCCAAATGCTAAGGTGAAACTGTGGAACTGAGTCCTCCTCCAACAAGGGATAGGAAAGGATATCTTGTGACATACCCAGATACCTGGTGGCTATAGTTATGCTTGCTGGGATTTGGGTGCATGGTGTTTGGTTTTGGTTAGCTCCCTTGGTTTTAATTTCCCAAAAGGAAATCTCCAAGTGATGAGCATCCTATTTGTTCCCATCACTTGGCAGGATTTGCAGGATAATTGCTCAGAAATAGAATATTAATCCGGATTTCTACATTATCCGTCCCTCTTGTTTCTGAGCTGCAGTCAGAGTTTGCTGGTAGGTTCACAGGAACAAGCAGGGTTAGTCTAAAATGTAGGCAAATACTAAAAAACAAGTAGTGAGTTTAGAATTTCATTAAAAATATATGTTGAGATTTGGAAAATAATTTCTCTCTTTTCAGTCCTCATTTTTGTTAAAAAAAAAAACTGTAATAGGACTGAGCTGTTTGCAAAATAGATTTTAGTTTTATATTTGACTGATTATTTTCATAAAGTGTATCAAGAATAATTATTTCTAAATAGGCCTTTTGGATTGGCTTTGATGGAAGTTTGTTCCACAAGAAATCTCAGATAAGACCTTTTAAAGCCAAGCCCAACTATGAGTTTTTATCCTCAAACAACTGTGAGTTGGGTAATACTTTCCTCTTAAGGTCCCGTAATAAACTTGGAGCCCCTGGACCTGTTAGAAAGTGACATTCTTACTGACAACATGTCAAGAACCCTGTACAGGGACTGTGTAGGTGAGGATATGAGGCCAGTCTCCCATGGGTATTTTATCAGCCATGTAAGTCAAGCTTTACTCCTTAAAGGGAAGCATACCCTTCCAATCAAAGCCTTGGTAAAATAACCATTTTTCCAATTGTGTCCTGTTGCAAAAGAATAATGGATTTTTATTGCACTGATGCAAACAACTACATTGCCACAAGTTAAGAATACTCACAGATAGTCTCCAAGTTCTAGAGGAACCAGGCAGAGAGAAACAAACATGCTCTAAATTTTAATCACAGGAGTGTATACCTTACTTAATTATTAAAGTCTGCAAATAGTTCAAAATAAGTTTCCTTGACTCTGGAAAAAACAAAACAAACAAAAAAAAAAAAAAACAAGGATCAGCAATATTCCAAACAAAAGTTAAAAGGATTGCTTCAGTTTTGGAGTTTAGTCCATTTAGTTTTTGTGTTGCTTGTATTCATGAACATTTCAGCCCTTTATGAATCCTATACGTTTTTCTCTATTCCAATGTCACAATCTCCAAAGTTATCAGAAACCTGTATTTGAGAGTTCCCATTACAGTTCTATAGCTTATTATAAACCATCTTTTGAAAAGGAATAAAACAAGACAACAATTTGTGAATAGCACAATATCCAGGATAGTTACAGTTAGAAACATGATTGACAAAGAAGTTTGATTATCTCTGTGATTGATTTACAATAACTTAACAAAAAACCCTTAATTATGATTGATATCTATACTCAGACATTAGAATTTTAGAAACCCCATACAATTTTGGAACATATATTAGCATTATTCACCAAGATATAACCTAAAGAAATTTGAGCATCATTTTGTCAATCCCATGTACCTAAACATGTTAAATAATCCTGTTTACCTCTTTTCTTCTGGACATTCCAGGGACCCTCTGGACTATCCACAAAGCCAGGTGTAAGGGAAGACAATTTTAAAACTGAAGTTTGATTTTGGGAAGGCTGTTAAATGTTCAAGGTTTAAAACACTTGATATTATGAAATAGAATTCCTGATTATTGTAAGTTATTTATTTTGCGAAAATGACGACTCAGAAATTTTAAAGAAGCAAAATACTTTTATAACCCTTATAAATTTTGCCAAAGAGCAGAATAGAATTTTAAGAATTTCTTGTGTTTTTATTTCAATGATCAATTTACAGAAAAAAACATTTAATACCCTTTTGAATTTAGCAAAAATGTTTACATAGAGACTTTCTTCTGCAAGATTAATTTCCACAATTCTTCCACCACTTCTTTGAACCTTTAGTTTTTTCCTAGTATAACTCAAAATAATCATTGAATTTTAGGCAAAAGTTTACATTTCCATGCCTTCTTATAACCTTTACTAAAAAAGCACATTTTACTGTTCTTACACACCTTGCATGTAAATCTATTTCTAGTAGTTTCAATTAACTCCTAGCAATTTTTAACTTTAAGGTAAAACTTGTTAAGTTGTTTTAATTGTGTGATAAGTGCAACCAAGATTTGACTCCAGCATAATTAAGGATGTGGTTAGTTCCATATGTCCCCAGACCCTACCAATGATGTAGCTGACAAGTAAAATAGTTCTCAAAGCCCAAAAGCAGTTTGTAACCTCAAAACAATTAGCAAACCTTGCATCTCACCTGCATTTTACCAACAATATTTAGGGCTGTTTTTATTTCTTAAAGATTAAAGTCATGTGAAATGAAAGGTACCACAGCTTTTAACCTTAAAAAATATTAGATCCAAGCACTTTTCTTTGGGCCAAATCAATTAGAGTTATTTTTACAGACATCACATATAGTACACACAGACAGGCAGAAGAAAACCCAGTTGCTGGGTAGGGCCTTTTAAGAGACAGGGCTAGGAAAACATGCAGATTATTTAATCTGAGAGGAACATCCCCTAAGGCAGGGTTGCTGGACAAAGCCTTGCCAGGCAGTTACTGGCCATGCCCCCAGGATGTAAAACAAGATGGAAGCTTGATTTCACAACCAAAACTTTGCAGAGAATACAGTGATAGTTGGTGGGTGGGTGCAGAGGGGGCACGGGGCTGGCCTAGTAAAACATCTCCTAAAACAAAACAAAACAAAAAACTTTGAAAGTTAACTTGCCGACAGGGTGGAGAAGAGGAAAGAAGAGAAACGGTTTTAAAATGCCTCGAGGACAACCTCTTATTCTTAGGCAAGTGGTTTCTCCACCAGGCAGAAAAGTTTAATTACTGTCTGATGGAGCTGAACCTCTTGGGTGGGGAAGGAGAAGACTGCAGTGGCTCCTGGCTGTGAACCAGCCAGCCGGCTGTGTGAGACTCTTGAGCCATGTGTCCCAGCCCCAGCATGGAAGGGAGGGGGAGCAAGGAGCCCCTGCTCCCCTGTCCTGAAAAAGGAAGGAAAGGGCCTTTTCCCCAACCCCAGGGAATCATGGGGTTTGGTGGTATGTATCCCCAATCCTCAGAAGTCCAGGGATAAAAGTGCTTAGAAGCAACAGTGAGAAGTTCTGAGTCCCCATTTCACTCACTGCTTCTTGAGCCCCATGTTAGGCGCCAAAAATGTTGCAGGATTTTTTTTTCCTTAGTTCAGCTAAGGTCAGGGTTCTTTGTCCCATAGTCATAAAAACTCAGGCTTGCAGACAATTTGAATGGTGAGTGAGACAGGATTTTATTGGGTGAAAATGAAGAAAACAGGGAAACAGGGACTCTTGCTGGGCTAGCATCCCTGCTAGAGTGCTTCCAGCCTGCAGCTTGAATCCCAGGTTCCACACAGGAAGAGGTGGGGCCAGGCTCCTCCCTGCTGCAAATGTCCTGAACTTCCCAAGCCTCCATCTCAGTGGGCAGGGTGGTTGGAGTTTCTCTAGGGACCTCCTCCAATGTGGCTGTCTCATTCCCAACTCTAGTTTAACCCTGAAATTTTGGCCTCTTATTTCAGAGTAATTATATGACTTTCTCACTGTCACAATTATGCCTGATATTCAAGTCTGTATACTTCTTATCCCTTGAAAAAAAGACATCCCTTCTACAGTTCCTTTGCAATTCTGGTTGCCTACTGTGGACAATAGAAGAGATCGAATTGGAAATATATTCACATTGGGACAATATTTCCAGTGGTTTCATTGACAGGTATTGATGTGTGTCTCTCACCAAAGGTTTTGCCATATTTTTTCACTGAGAGAGAAGCCCTTAGGATGGAGGGACTTTTTTTTTTTTTTTTTTTTTTTTTTTTGATCTATTAAAAAGCAGGTAGTGAAGAGCTAGAATGGTCTATTTTTTGTCAGGAAGTTTTGAGGGATCAGTTTGACAGATGTACTGCAATAAGTGCAAGCTGTCCCATTTTTAATATGGAGTTGATAGTCACAGATTGGAAAATATGAGAGACATAGGAATGGAGTCAGGGATTCAGAAAGATGGGCATTAAAATAAGTTTCATGTATACAACTATATTTAAATACTGTATAAAACAATGTCAAAAGGAAAATTTGGGGGCTTGTGAGGCCATCAAAAGGGAGACAATCCATGTGGAAAAGAGCAAGAGGAGCTCTTTCTTATCACACCACCCTGTCTACTCCACCTTTCACAAAAGTGCATGAGTACAGTCTGAGAAAAGGTGAGTTGAGGATCTGGGAGATGAGACCTACTCAGAGATTTAGCATGGTGGGTTCTAAGATCAAAAAACTAGCATGGCTTATGAGAAAATCCACACCTCTTCCCAACAGTTATGTCCATTTCTGCCTTGAGTTTATCCCCTAGATGGAGGCAGAGATATTAATGAAAATATCTAAAATTATGACAGACATTACAACCTCTTTGGTTTGATTGAAAATAGGGTAACAGACAGCAGGAACAGAAAAGCTGCAAGGGAAGTCCATGAGGGTTCCAGGTTTCAGTTATTCATGTTTCCTGAGGCCAATTCATCTTCATTAGTTTGACTAATATTTATTGAGCAGACACTATATGTTGGGTACTGTTTTAGGCACTGGTATACAACAGAGAAAAACAGATAAAGTAACTTATGTGATGTGGCTTATGTTTCAAGAGGAGGAACAAACAATATACACATAAATACGATGTGAGTAGGGATGTGTTATAAAGAAAAATAAAACAGAGGGAAAAAATAAAAATGAGACAGGAGGATGAAGTAAGAAATGTCCTTTGACAAGGTGACTTTTGAAACTTAAATTAAAAGAGGGACCAATCCTTGGGGAAAAAAGCATTCGAAGCAGGATGAACATTACTGCAAGGGCACCAATTGGAAGTCCTTCAGTAAAAGCTGAGCACAGGGTTGGTGTTCTGTGGAATTGTGTATGTTATGCAGGTGATAAGAGGGAAATGGTGAGAAACTTTCACTTACACATATTTGTATAGATTGTCAATCTGAAAAAATACAGCCAAATTTGTTTTAAAAATGAACTCCTTTGAAAGTTCATTTGTTACCCAGTGCACCATCCTCTCTCCAATTAGCCATTTGCATCTTGCATTTCCAAACATATAAAGTGAAAACACAATTTGTGGGGAGAAAGGGCAAGCAGGAAAGGAGAAAAACTGTAGCATTTTGTGATATTCATGAACTAACATCCTGAATTTCCCCAGATTTTGAATAAAAACTGCAAATACCACTAAAGTAACATTAAATAACATTTTCATGACCATTAACCCTTTAAGTTGATCTTGGTGATCAGAGCCAGGGCCCCATATACATTTAGTATATCAGTGACAGTGAACCTGCAAAGCTAAATCACACTGGTTATGTTCAGAGAATGATTTAAAATGCAATTAGGTAAATACAACATTTACGCAACTCATCTGGTTCTACCTTCCATACTTAAGCTTAACCAATGTAACAAAATTATCTGCAGGGGGCCATACATATATTATGGTTCACACAGTGCATGCCTGGGATTAGGAACATGAAACTCAGTAACAGATGTCCCCAATATCACAATTTACCGACTTTGCATCTCTGTTCCCAAGAAGGCTGGTGGTCATGTTTCTTTTAGTGTGAGTTGCAAGGGCTCCCACATTTCTACAAGTTGGATATCCATCTGTCAGACTGAATTGAACCAGATTTCCATGATGTGGAAAAAAATGCTCAGGGGAGTTATAGATAAAGCCATCAAATTATGTTCCACCTGTGACTAGAGCCAAGCAGAACCTGCCACTTTTATCCCACGGCAGATCTACTGACAGCTCTCATCACTTGGATTTGCCTGCTTTACTCTGCCCGCCTAAATTTCACTCCAAGCTGGATTTTCTTCAAGACTCCATGAGCTCAAACATCAGGTGAATCTAAAGGATGGGAAATTCACTTAAAGAAATTTGAGCCTATTTCACATGCATAATTCACATTTGTAACAGTTTCATTTAGGTGGCTTATTGAATTCTTTTGAATATATTAGGGTTTGTATGTGTATGTCCCTTAACAGAAATGGATTTTTCTTGCACTATATAAATATTCTAAATAAACGATCAAAAATTGTCTCAAACTAACAAAAATAATTCTAAAATATACAGGGTATAGTGTTAGAGAGAAAATACATGTAGAACCTGTGGATCTTGCTCTTTAATTTTTACCTTTTGAGAGGAAACTTAGAGATTTTGTAATTTTTCTCCTGTCAATGATATTATATTAATAGCTCGTCAAGCAAGAGAAAGATTAAGAACATTGAATATAGTTTTTTTTTTATAGCATTTGGGTGTCATAAGGAGTCTAAAATTCTAAGGTTGAAAGATAAAATTAATTCAGTTGCAGAACTCTTTTTTTTTTAAATAGGAGTATGATATTTCACACACACACACACACACATATTCACATATGCATGTGCACACAAACACTTACAAGGCCAGTGTGGTCTGATAAATAGGAGACAAACACCTTAGGAATATTTAATTCTGATTCTGTCTTGAATGCTAAGCTTTCTATTGACATGTCTAATTGCTCATGCCTTACTTTTTTGTCTTGTAAACTAGAACTAAAGGAATGGAGAGTTATTGTAGGGATCAGTATTATTACATAGGCATATAAGTTGATAAGTATTGATGGGATATTTTAAAGACCATACTATTATGTATGAGTGTCTGCTGATTATCCTACAGCTGAATCTTAAACTCCAAAGATGAAACAAAATTCAAATGTCATCATTTGTTATCTTCAGGTAAGCTTCAGTTCTCTAATATTGACAGATGTCTTCTTAAACTCTGCTGGAACAAAGAACAAAATAAATAAACACATCCACAGATACAGATCCTTCTGAACTTAAAAGAATTTCAGGCAAGAGGCCAATTTGGGATTTGGACTGGAATTGACAATATGTCCCTGATAATGTTAATAGCTAGCATTTATTGAGTTTTTACTATGTGCCAGAGACTGTTCTAAATGCCACATCATGTTTACCCATTTAATCCACACAAAAACAATTTATCTCTATTTTATAAATGAAGAAAATATGGCCTAGAGAATTTCTATATAGCTCTTTATAACCCAACATTCCCTTTTATATGTATTTACCCTGAAGAAATGAAAACACAGGTTACCACAAAAAACTTACCTCAATACTTAATAGATGCTTAATTCATAATCACCCCAAACTAGAAATAACCCAAAAGTACATCAACAGGCAAATGGATTAAAAATTGTGGTACATCTATAAAATATTATATTTCTCAGTAACTAGGAATGAATTCTTGATACATAGTTTGTATAGTATTGGTAGAATAATAAGGATGACTCTCAAAAACATTATGCTAAGGGAAATAAGTCAGATATAAAAGGCCACATATTATAAGATTCCATTTATTTGAAATTCTGGGAAAACAGAAAACCGTAGGGACAGAAATCAAGTACCAGCAGTTGCTAATGTCTGGTACTTGAGTTTGGTGGAGGAAACTGATTTTAAATGGCCACCAATAGATTTTTTGGTTTGATGGGAATATTCTACATCTTAATTTTGGTGGGGAAAACATGAGTATATATGTTAGTCAAAACTCAGAACTATACACTCAAACAAAGTGAGTACTACTATTTGTAAATTAAAGCTCAAGAAACCTGATGTTAAAAAAGTGTTTAGTCAAGTTCTAAGTATCTAATAAGGACACTAAGCCTAATCTATTCTTATTTTTCTTTTATATTTAGCCTTCCTTTTATAACACTAATATACAAAGACTGTACTTAAATTAGAGTAAAATGCTTGATTAAATGAGTGCTATGAAATGGTGAGGCCCTCCAAAGTACTTGGTATAGGACACTTTGAACAACCACAAATTTATTTTGATTTTATTTCTTGTAAGTTTTGGGCCTACATCCAAAAGTTCTTACTATACTAAATATCTTTAATTGCCTGACTTTCATCTTCAAAAGTTGACATTTCTGTTTCTTCAGACTGCACACTGCATTGTTATTGTTCAGAAAATCTTTATTAATAATAATCAGGTAAAATATGTTTCTCTATATTCTCTACTTTCTGCTCAATTAAATTTTATTGACTATTTCTCTCCCATTTTCCAGGTTTACTGTTTCGTTCAGGAACTGAAAGACACCACCAACAGCCTGCAGTGCTCTAGGGATAGCAAAAATATAGAGCCACCATCACTGATAGATCTGAAAGGGGAAGGGGAAGAGGTGGTTCCTGGAAGAATAGCATAAGGAGAGGGCTAATAGCCTGATCAGAAAGAGCCATTTGAGAAACTTCACAGCCAAGCCACGAGAATCCAGCAGTAACTGAACCAGGGGCATACACACCTGACCTAGCACTCCTTTCCTCCAACGCCTGCTGGTAACTTCCATTGACAGAGGATAAAGAACCCATGTGTGAAGAATGAATTTGGAGGATATCTGGATCAGTTTGGGCTGCCACAACAATAATGCTGTAGGTGGTGTGGCTGAAATAACAAACATTTATATCTCACAGTTATGGAGGCTGGAAAATTCAAGATCAAGGTACCAGCAGATTAGGTGTCTGGTGATGGACTACGTCATAGCTTAGACAGCTGCCTTGTGGCTGTATCTTTGCATGGTCTAGAGCCAAGGGAGAGGAATCAAGTTCTCTCCTGTCTCTTTTTATAAAGGCTCTAATGCCATCTTGAGGACTCCACTCTCATGACCTGATTATCTCTCAAAGACCCTATCTCCAAATACCATTGTTTTGAGGGAATAGGATTTCAACACATAAATTGTTGGTGGGTAGGTGGAACAAACATTCAGTCGTAGTAGAGGCAACTAGAAGATAGCCAACATATCATTCCCCAAATATTCAAATCCAGAAAATTTTCTCTTCTTCTAAAGATTGTCTCTTTTGCAGATTAATTTCCCTCATTCTCCCCTTTTATGTTTGCAAGATTTCTCCCTCTCCTCAATATTTATCTATCTCTTTTTCAGATTCTGTTGTTGATCTAAAACTGCAACTCTCGGGCCTAGCCTATATACTTTAGGACCTTTCTACTTTGGCCAATTGGCCTAAACTAAAGTCAAGGTACACCTGGAATATTGCACGAGGCTGGCCTGTGGATGGAGCAAATAAAATATTGGGCTCCTGGAGAAAGGCACAGGTTTTACAAAGGGACTATTAGAATAAGAAAAGTGGAGATCTATGATATTGAGGGAAAAATAACTTTGCACAACTTATTTTAACTCGGTGGATCTTGGTCTCCTTATCTATAAAAGAGGAACCACCAGATGTTCTAAAGCAAGGACAGTATAGTATAGAGGTCCAGTGTGGGGGTACAAAAGCCAGTCTGGCTATATTTTAATCCTGACTCTGCCACTTACCAGTTTTATAATCTTGTGCAAATTACTTAGCTTCTATGAACCTAACTTATCACAAAGTATTCATCTGGCATATAGCAAGCACTTAATGAAAATTGTATTAATATCCCCCACCTAAAGGTTGTTTACAGTCATTCTAATCACTAGCAACATAACTTAGATCACAAATGCTGATGTAATAATTATTTGGTAAATTATAAATAACGTTTGGACTGTGAATTATTTATTACCTGCTACTTTTTTAAGGCATCGAGTATTTCTTATGAATAAAGTCTTCAAATATTCATGTGTTTAGCAATAAAAATTGTTGATAAAATATTGTTCTTTAATATAAAAAATTCCAACTTTTAGGATTTAACAGTTGGAGAGACAGAGAACAGGAGAAAGATGGAGGTAGAGAGACTGGCAGGACCCAAGTGAGGGGGCAGAGGATGGGATAGAGTGCTATTTTGTACACTTTCATGGTAATTCTATTAGATTTCTTTTAGCAGTGAAATATTTCACTGTTACAATGGCATAAAATATTCCCAAAAACTTACTATGTGTCTCTCATAGATTTATAGTAAAAACGTCTATGTACTATAGTGCATGTTTTTCTAACTGGGGCTCTAAAGATCTATATGAATAAAGCCAGGAAAACCTATTTATAACCTCCATTTTGGCACTTTGTTTCTCTCCATTCCTCAGAAATATGGCTCCATGCAGATATATGAATATGTTCATAAATTTCCTGTGGTTCATTATATAAGATTTGAATTTCATCTTAGTACTAATTGGTTACAATGCATTTTTCAGGAAGAATGAGTAAAACATTTATTTTTGCTTTATTAAAGAAAACTGGCTCCTCTTTGAATATAATCTCTTTACACTTTTCTCAAAATATTTGGGAATCGAATCAGGTCTGTTCTATACACAGCCTATAAAATTGTAAGAGAGAGAATGATTAGATAGTATTACAATTGATACAATTATTATTAATTGGTGCAACTGGAATTATTAGCAATAATTTGCTCTTTTTTGGTACTTAAGACTAATAATAGTTAACAAAATAAGGTTAATTTCATAATGTTTGCTTACTAATTTATAGAATAAAACTATTAAGAACTTTTTGTAATGTCTTATTTCAAAAGGAATATTATGAATTTGGCCCTGAATAATAGTCCATAGCAACATTATATTTAGTACTTTATATACGGTTATAAATATCTGTGAATTAGCAAATTTGTTTTATTTGTTCTTTTCTTAGCATTCTAGACATTGGGGTTCATTTTTGAAATTCTGATATTAATTTCAACACTTTTTATGTGGTATTTATACATATCAACATTTGTTTTATTTGCTTTTGAAATTAAGTTAACTTTGTATGTGTTTTATGAAGCATACACTCAAAATTTCACTTATAAGTTTTTTTAAATGACTACAGATGATCCACACCTGTTTTATACTTTCTAAAACAAATTCCAAAAATAAAACAACAAAAGAGTCCCAAGAAAACATCTTGCTGCAGAAAGGGCTTTCAATGAAATTCAACATTCCTTCATAGTAAAAACCCTCAACAAACTAGGCATTGAAGGAACATATCTCAAAATAGTAAGAGCCATCTATGACAAACCCACAGTCAGTATTATTATACTGAATGGGCAATAGCTGGAAGCATTCCCCTTGAGAACTGGAACAAGACAAGGATACCCTCTCTCACCACTATTATTCAACATAGTACTGGAAGTCCTAGCCAGAGCAATCAGGCAGGAGAAATAAAGAAAAGGCATCCAACTAATAATAAGAAGTCAAACTATCTCTGTTTGCAGATAATATGATTTTATAACTAGAAAACCCCATAGTCTCTGCCCAAAATCTCCTAGATCTGATAAAAAACTTCAGCAAGTTTCAGGATACAAAAATTGATGTACAAAAATCAGTAGCATTTTTATTCACCAGCAACATTCAAGCTGAGTGCTAAACCAAGAGTACAATCTCATTCACAATAGCCATGTAAAAAATAAAATGCCAAGGAATATAGCTAACAAGGTAGGTGAAAGACCTCTACAAGGAGAATTACAAAACACTGCTGAAATAAACCAGAGGTGATACAAACAAATGGGAAACATTTCATGCTCATAGGAAGAATCAATATTATTAAAATGGTCATATTGCCCAAAGCAATTTACATATCCAATGCTATTCTTATCAAAGTACCAATGAGATTCTTCATAGAATTAGAAAATTCTAAAATTCATGTGGACCAATAAAAAGAGCCTGAATAACCAAAGCAATCCTAAGCAAAACAAACAACGTTGGAGGTATTGCATTACCCAACTTCAAACTATACTACAAGGCTACCATAACCAAAACAACATGGTACTGGTACAAAAGCAGACACATAGGCCAATGGGACAGAATAGAGAATCGAGAAAAAAGGCCACACATCTACCACTATCTGATCTTCAACAAAGTCAACAAAAGCAAGCAATGGGGAAAGGAATCCCTATTCAATAAATGGTGCTGGGATAACTGGCTAGAAATATGCATATTAAAACCGGACCCGTTCCTTACACCGTATTCAAAAATCAACTCCAGATGGATTAAATGCTTAAATGTAATGTCTAAAACTATAAAAACTCTTGATGAAAACCTAGGAAATACTATTCTAGACTTAGGAAGGGGCAAAGATTTCATGACAAAAAGGCCAAAAGCAATTGCAACAAAAACAAAATTGATAAATGAAACCTAGTTAAACTAAACAATTTCTGCACAGCAAAAGAAGCTATCAACATAGCAAACAGAAAACCTAAAGAATTGAAGCAAATATTCTTAAACTATGTATCTGTCAAGGTCTAATATCCAGAATCTATAAGTACCTTAAACTAGCAAGCAAACAGTAAACAACACCGTTAAAAAGTGGGCAAAAGACATCCTAATGACTCACTAGCATAATACTTGTGATGGTTAATATTGTGTGTCAACTTGATTGGATTGAAAGATGCAAAATATTGTTCCTGGGTGTGTGTGCATGAGGGTGTTGTCAAAGGAGATTAATATTTGGGTCAGTGGACTGGGAGAGGCAGACCCACGCCCAATCTGGAAGGGCACCATCTAATCAGCTGCCAGTGCAACTAGAATAAAGTAGGTAGAAGAAAGTGGAATGAAAAGACTTGCTGAGTCTTCCTGCCTTCATCTTTCTCCCATGCTGGATGCTTCCTGCCCTCAAACATCAGACTCCAAGTTCCTCAGCTTTTGAATTATTGGACTTATACCAGTAGTTTGCCAGGGGTTCTCGAGCCTCTGGCCACAGACTGAAGGCTATACTGTTGGTTTCCCTACTTTTGAGGTTTTGGGACTCAGACTGGCTTCCTTGCTCCTCAGCTCACAGATGGCCTACTGTGGGACTTCACCTTGTGATCCTGTGCATCAATACTCCTTAATAAACTCCCCTTATATATACATCTGTCTTACTGGTTTTGTCCCTCTAGAGAACCCTAATACAGACATAAACAGACACTTTTCAAAAGAAGACATACATGTGATCAACAAGCATATGAAAAAATGCTCAACATCACTAATCATTAGAGAAATGCAAATCATGAACACAATGAGATACCATCTCACGCCTGCTGAATGGTTATTATTAAAAAGGCAAAAAATGAGAGATGCTAGCAACATTACAGAGAAAGGGAATGCTCTTACACTGCTGGTGGGAATGTAAATTAGTTCAGCTACTGTGCAAAGCAGTGGTGATTTCTCAAAGAACTTAAAACAGAACTGCCATTCAACCCATCAGTCCCATTATTCAGTATATACCCAAAGGAATATAAGTCATTCTACCATAAGGATACATACATATGTTCATTGCATCACTATTCATAACAACAAATACATGTAATCAACCAATTGCCCACAAATGGTAGACCAGATAAAGAAGATGTGGTACATATAAACTATGGAATGCTATGCAGCCATAAAACACGAGATCATGCCCTTTTCAGCAACATGGATAGATCTGGAGGTCATTATTCTAAGTGGACTAACACAGGAACAGAAAACCAAATACCGAATGTTCTCACTTACACATCAGAGCTAAACAAGAGTACACACAGACACAAAGAAGGGAACTATAAACCCCAGAGGCTACTTGGGGGTGGAGGGTGGGAGGAGGGTGAAGATAGAAAAACTACCTATCAGGTACTATACTTATTATTTGGGTGACAAAATAATCTGAACATCAAACCCTTGTGACATGTGATTTACCTATATAACAAACCTGCACATGAACTCCCGAAACTAAAATAAAAGTTTTTTAAAAAAGAAAAGATCTTGTCTTATGGGTACAGCAAATAAAAAGAGTAACTTTACATCAAAAAATAATGTTAGCGCTTTCCTGCATAATTTAGAAAACCACTATACCTTTAAAGTAAACTGATTGCTTATTGTATGCTTACCTTGTTAATTATGAGAAAGAATATTCTTAAGCCAATTTATCCCTGAGCTGAGAATAAAAGCTAATATTTATTAATTCATTCATGTATTCATTCAACAGACATTTTTCAAATATGCCAGACATTATTTTAGGCACTGAGGTAAGGAGATGAATCACTCTATTCTTGAAAAACCCACAGTCTAGTTGGATAGACAGACAAAAATGATAGTATTATTCAAAGTGTTTTAGGGACCACAAAGGACAGCAATTATCTCAGACAAAGGAAGTGAAAAATGAGCTGAGTCCTGAAGGATAAACAAAAATGTGTAGCAAGAGAATTGAGACTTAGTAGCTATGTGAACTAAACAGTTTTTCTTTTTTTCCTGCATTAAATCACTTTGTGACATTCTTTAACCTAAATGCTAAATTCTGGCAATGGTGGGATATTATCCAATCTGATTTTCTGGACTTGGCTATGTATCTTAATAAAATTTAACCTCGTCTGCCAACATATTGAATGGGTAAAAAGTAAGTCTTCATTTTGTTGCAGTTTACTGCTAACAATTTATATGGAATAAAACTTTTATGAATCTTATGTATCATGTTGACCTCTCAGTATATCTTGTTTCAAATCTCTAGTCTTTTTTTCAATATAAATGTTATAGAAATGATGCCAAAATCAATTAATGTAAAATAAGCAGTTTAACATTAATATTGAAACATATACATAATTAACATAAAATCAGTCATCACTGTCAATGTAGCAACCACTTTCCCTTTAATTTTACTAAAAAAATTCGTTATTTTTGAAAAATGTTTTTCTTCAAAATATAACACAATTTAAAATAAAATGCCTATTATATAGAGATAGTTAATAATGAAATGATCTCCGTTAAAATATTTTTACTAATAAAATCACTTAAAATTATAAATTACAAATATACAGTGTCTTTGTTTAGATTATTTGTTTTAATTCCACATTTTAAACATTAAAGAAAAATAATGCTGTGCTAAAATAAATAGGATTCACTATATTCACTCAAAAAAGTTACCCTACTAGGAATTTCTTTTTCTTTTCTTTTCTTTTTTTTTTTTTTTTTTTTTTTTTTTTTGAGACAGAGTCTCGCTCTGTCACTCACGCTGGAGTGCAATGCCAAAATCTCAGCTCACTGCAACCTCGGCCTCCCAGGTTCACGCCATTCTCCTGCCTCAGCCTCCCGAGCCACCACGCCCAGCTAATTTTTTGAATTTTTAGTATAGACGGGGTTTCATCGTGTTAGCCAGGATGATCTTGATCTACTGACCTCGTGATCCGCCTGCCTCAGCCTCCCAAAGTGCTGGGATTACAGGCGTGAGCCACCACGCCCGTCCCCGACTAAGAAATTTTTTAAAGAAATTTTAAGAAAGAGGCTTCTGATCCAGGAATTGGTCTGACACTCACATCTAGGCCATGTTGTTCTGCTGTTGCATAAGCTGGATATAAACAATCATGGAGAAGATCAACATTAGACAAGGTCACTCTGAGATCATGATAAAGTGAAATAAAAACAAACATTTAATAATTTTGCCTAAACACAGACAAAAACAAGGTCACTGTGCAAACCACCAAATACTAAGAATCCCTGTTTCTTGGCTAGTGTGAGTGGCTGCTATTTCCTTACCTTAATTACAGATTTGCCCTTCCTGAAGTTTTCCTTTCTTATAGATAATATTTCGTGAGATACCCAATCATATTATTGCCCCCACTTTCTTATGGCATTGAATCTAGAGCAAATCATTGCTTTCTTAGAACCTATCAAAAGCCATCCAGTCAAAGCCCAGATCCTATAATAGGCTCCTTCTAAAACCATTTTACTGAGACATTCCGTGTTTCCACATTGGGTGTTCTTCCATGCTGCAATGAGTAATAAGCCCAGCTTGTTCTACTACACGTGTTCCTGGTCTTTGGCTGGAGGGAATAGACATTACTTAAAACTCTGACCCAGATTCCATTACAGGGTAACATGATCGCATTTTTACTTGTTGAGATATTTTGTATTTAAGAGTATGAGGTCTGGATCCAGATTTCCTGGGACCAATTTGCAGCCCTGTCACTCATTAGCAATAAGATTATTAGTAAATTCTTAATATTTGAGCCTTTGTCTTCATCTGTAAAATGAGGATAATAATGGTACTTCTTTTATAGATTTGTTATGGGATTAATATACCAAAAACATGACAATTTCTACAACTTTGTTAATCTTCAGTAAATGCTAGCCATTATTATTGGAAATGATCAATACTGAAAAAGGAAAAATTATCCCCAGCAAAAGTATTGCAGTAATGATAGTAATGTGAAATCTTATTTACTAAAACATGTTTGTTATTACATACTCATAAATACAAAATCCAATATAGTTGGGTATAATGTAAAGTAATCTTAGACACTGAATGAACTTCTATGTTTTAAAACAAATTGGACCCTGAATCTTTAAATTCTTTGAGTATTTTTCATATAAAATTTCTCTCTGGCTTTTCATACAAGGTTTTAATTTGAGATCTCGTATCTACTCTTCAATGATGTATTACTACCCTTCCTCCCAAAGAGACATGCCACCTTGTATTCAGGTGTTTGTGTGATCCCACCTCTTGAATTTAGGTTGACACAGTGACTCACTTTTTGAACAGTAAAATATGACAGAAGTGATGCCACATGACTTCCGAATCAGTCATTAAAAAACTTGTCATTTTTTTGTCTGAGTATTATGGACACTCTCTCTTGAAACCAAACTACCATGCCATCAGAAGTCTAAGTCACTAGGAGAGGCTGGTCTAAGTGCTAGCATTTGCAGTCCCAGCTGAACTCCCAACCAACAGCGTTCATCAACTCTCAGCGATATGAATGGGCCCCTGTGGTTATCTAGTCCTGTCGAGTCATCAGATGGCTGCACTTCCAGCCAATATCTCATTGCAATGCACAAGAGACTCCAACGGAGACCACCTAGCCGAGCGTAGTCAGTCACAGATCTATTAGGATAATTACAAAACGTTATTTTAAGTGAAAAACTTTTGGGGTGTTTTGTTATTCAACAATAAATGACTGGAAATGAGGTATGGTTCTAACTCTTTGCACCTATTTGAATTTTTGAATAGGGTGATATAAAGGAAAACTTTTGCCAGCTAACATTTTCAATATGGTCACTACTTTAATAACAAAAACACATAAACCCCAACACCTTTGAACGTACTTCTTAAGTACTTCCTTCATGGTCAGTATTCAAAGAGTTTCATTCTCATTTCTCTAGTACTCTGATATTTTAGGTTCTGGTATTTATCTTTTCCATATGGCAGAAAAGAAGGAAAAATCCATGACTTAAGCAACACAAGAAGTTGCTTATCGTTCTTGATAGTTCTACAAGAAACAGATGTCACCACAACGACTTCCTGCCAGGGAGAGTGAGAAGTGAGAGGAATTCTGGGAAGGCAAATTAGATAACAAACTTATGTTTGCACAAGCATGCTAATCAATCAAGTGATAAGTTGCATATTAATTGCTAATGAACATAACAAATTCTTATTTCTTCTTATGGAATAACTTGATTGAAATATTTCATGTCTAATAACCTCAATCGATTTCATGTGTGCCTTCTAGATGCCAAGGTGAACAAAGTACTTTGCAGATGTATTTAAGCACAACTCGGCTTTCTCTGAAAACTACTTCTTAAATTGTTGGTCTGATTTACTACCAAATTATATGAGATTCATTTTGACATTAGAGACCTCCTAACGTTACATGGATAGAAATCTGGCTAAAAGCAATGCAGTACTAAAGAGCCTGCAAAACCTCAGAAATTAGACAAATAGGAATTAGTTAAACAAGATGAAGATATTTAATAGTAAAAATATATTGGAGATCATGATTAAAATATTATTTTCAGTAATCACCACAAAAGTAACAAACGCTAGGATCTTTCTCTCTCCCTCTGAAGGCAAAGTTTGGAAATGTGACAATAGGTAAAGGAGATTTTGTGTTCTTAAAGTGACAATTTTTAAAATAAATATTTCCTCTTATTTTATGTCCTGTATCTTTGCTATATTTATCAAAGTTGACAATCTTTCTCTCAGTTAGAAATCTTTCTCAAATAAGTAGCATTTTGCATGATTCCATCGTTGGTACTATTCCTCTATTTCTCTTCCTTAGAAAATCATTTTGCTTTAATCTAGTTTGGTTTTGCCAAACCACATATTTATTTTATTTTTTTGGCTCAACCCTTGGATTCTCTATATCTGTGAAACACTTTCCTGTTTACAAGCCCCAAGTATAATTAAAGGAACTAAGGGTACTTTCAAGGAATGCAGAAATTCTGGCTTCAGTTTTCAGTCATAGGTTCACTTATTTTCCATGTTTCTTGAATGTTTTGTGAGGGTTGATATGTTCTTCTAGAGGGATCTCGGACAGAGAATCATATCCATGTGAAAATCAGCTAGGTAAAGAAAATAACACAGACGTACTCCTTTCCACAAGGGCTGGGCGCCTGTGCTCTTTCAGATGAATGACCGTTCTTAAAACATCTGACAGCAACCACTTCTCTTCTTCTCCTCTTGTTTCACCCTCCCTTTTATTATCACACAGATGAGCTTGCTCACTTTGTCCCCATTCTCAGGCCATGGGTCGTAAAGACTTAGATATGACACTGTGTTTTTCACTCTGGACTGGATTACTATTATGTCACACAGTGAGAAAAATCAAAACCCACACACCACTGGCAATTTGGCCAAATTTATTGAGGTCTGGTCTTTTTGAGTGTTTCAAGCTGCACATGGCCTTAATAATGAAACGATTCCTGGCTTGATGCTTGATTGCAAAGATTAAAGATTTGTTCTCAGTAGGATACGTGTCATTCTCAACTCTTCTGCCCCTGATTTATGTCCCTAGTGCCCACGGTATCTTTCAAAGCACATGTGCATACTGCTTTGCATTTGGAAATTATAAAATTTTACAAATTTGCAATCCATCAAATTCTGCTGCCTCAGTTATTTTTAAAAACACAAATCTTATTTTTTTTCTCTTCCAAAGTCAAAGTCCATTATTGATGCTTCCTATAAACCCCTTACTTGGGCTGTTAAGACTTGATATACTACGGTGATGGTAGATCTTCTCTTTATTTCCAAACCAGGACACATTTAAGAGTAAATCAGGCATTCCCAATGATTACAACAGAACAGTAGGTTTAAACTTGGGATTATAAACATGCTAACTATTTGGGCTACCGTGCATCCCATAATCTAACACTGGACTTCTCACCGTTCTACAATCAGACGTTTCAACTTCCCTGGTAGTTGTTCTTTCTCTCAAAGCAACTATCATTGCTTATATTAACGTATTGATTTATTTTATCTGACACCAATTATGTGAAGTAAGTGCTCTTATTATTGTCTCTGCACATATGGGAAAACCGGGTCACACAGAAGTTAAGTAACTTGGCTAATTCATGATAGACCCAGAATTTGAAGAGGCACATATCTGGCTCCAGGGCTTTTGCTTATAAACACTAGTCCATACCACTCATTCTGTTTCCTCTCCTGGAATGTATTTACACTGATCTACTTTCTAAATTCCCATTCTTTGGGAAGAATAGCATAGTATTTGAGAAAAAGCCTTGACGTTAGAGACCCTGGGTTCTGGTTTGGGCTCCACTATCTCCCTGGCCTTTGGTAAGTTACTTTTTCTGTGAATCAGTTTTCTTAGTTGTTAAAAAAGGGATTACAGCATCTATTTCAGGGTTTTTTTGTGTGATAATTAAGTGAATTAACTCATGTAAAGTATCCGCCATACAGTAAGTTCATGGGCATTCTCCATTAATATTAAACGCTCCCTATTCCTCAAAGCCTTTTCTTTCCTCATGGTCATAGAACTTTTATTGCTATTAGAACATACATTAAAGTTGTGCTTCCCAATCCCGGAGGCACATTAGAGACATTTGCATGGGGAGCACTTGAAAAAATTCTTATGCAGTTTTTGGGGAATCCTGATGCAGTTCTGGGGCCAGCCATTAGCATTTTTTAAAACTCTCCAGGTGATTCTAATATACAGCTAGTGTTGAAAAAAAACTGCATTAAAACCTTTCTGATACTAAACATCTTTGCATATGAATTTGTCTCTTTCCACAAATTTCAAGATCCTTGATTGCAAACAGTATGTCCAACTCACCTTTGTATTTCCAGTAGCAGCTAGGTTGGTGCCTCATATACACTGGCATAGATAGATATATTTTTAAAAACATTAAGCATAAATCTCCCAAATATATTAATTGTTACAAAAAGGGAGAATCTTTGTGTCGTCACGAATGCACCGATATGTGCGTGTACTAATGCTCAATGGGTGTCTTAATCAGAGGTTGGCAGGATCCAGGTAAAATGGATTGGATGGGTAGGTGGCAAGAATATAGTAGTAAGACAATACACCTACTTGTTGATTTAAAGTAATGGTCTGCAAACTTAGCTGCATTTTATAATCACTTGAAAAGATTTTACAAAACAAATTCCGAGCCCTTCTGTTCCCCAGGAAATTCCAATGTGCAATTAAGGCTGAGAGCCACTGACCTAGATGAATCAGGATAGACCAAGATCTCCCTCCTTCTACCATGATATCTGAAACTCAATTTCTGAGTGTCACAGTTAGGTACCATGAGAATGAAAAGAATGAAGAACACCCGCACATGGAAAAGTATCTGAGAGAAGCAGGGCTCAGGATGGGGAAATATGCAGACACACATAAGCTTATTGGTTTTAGGTTAATCTTTGTAACAATTATGTATTCAGAAAAGGCGTATAATATCAGTCTATAATGCCAATATGTCCCTAGACACTGTATTTTTGAGATAATTCTTTTTTGATGAAGAAATAAAGGGGATAGTTTGGCCAAAACAACAATAAAATATGCAGAATCATCTTTTAAGATGGGGCTTGCCTCTTTCTCATATAATAAAGTGGCCTGAATCCACATAATTTAGAAATAAAATATTTAGTAATTCTAAGTACTAAGCACCATTTTTCAATTACAATGAATTGCCAAGTGGAGAATTGTATTATATTATTATATTGGCCTTGTTTAATGCTCTTTGATACTTTAACAAATAATAAGGGCTAAAGGTTTAAAGATGCAAAACGAGCGTAAAACAAGAACTTGAATGTTCTATAATGTAAAAATTGTTAGCATAGTCACAGTAGTGCTTATATTTTCAAACTAAGATAAAACACTGGGTTCATTTTATATTATCGATGCTGTTTTAAATTTTGGTAAACTTTTAAAACCCATCACAATATTTATCCAAATATTTGTTTAAACTCTTCCTAATACTATTTGTTTTATCTTTCTCAATAAGATAAAGACAAGAAAAGGGGACAAACATGTTTAAGTAATATGTTTTAGTCTTAAAAACTGTAATTTTTAAATTCATTTTCAGAAATATTCAAATACATTACCAAAAATTGCTGGTCTTAAAATAATGCTTTTCGGGTAACAGTCCAACTATACTTTGTATGAAGATGATGTTATCGATCTATCTGTAAAATAATAACTCAGCTATGTTTACTAATTTCTATGTACCAGATACTTGTTAGTGCCTTAACTGAATTTATGCGTTAAATCCACAGAATAATCCTATGAAAGAGTTACCACATTAGTTTGCACCTTTACAGCTGAGAAATCCAACATTTGAATCTAAGGAATCAGGCCCGAAGTTGCGGGTCTGTGGTATTCCATTTGAATTGCTATTTCCCCTCGGTATTGGCTACAGGAAATTGGTTTTATCTGCTTCATTTTCATCATTCCATTGAAACCCCTTTCTGAACAAACGAGGTGGTCACACTTAGTACAGTCTGTGGCTATGAGAACATGATCTGTGGATACTTGTGGCAGCAAATGTCTAGCGCTCTGTGATGTCATTCTAGCATTTTGGAGTCAGGGATAGAGAGAGAGATCATCAGCTTCTTCACATTGTTTTTCCTTCGCCTTTGTCCCTCTCACTTTCTCCATTACACCAGTGTCAGAGATTTATCTGAAATTTTCATTCCTTATTTTGATTTTTAAAAATAAATTCTATCATGAAGTATATAAAAGCAGAAATCTGAGTAAATAGACACCAAAATACTTAAGTGATGGATATAAGGTACCAATAAAATAGTTGAAGCTGAATAAAACTGATCTCTAATGAGATATTCTAACCACATTACTTATTTATTAAGAATAAAAACAAGAAAAACAAGAAAGTTTTTAATTAACTTTCCAAAGTCAGCTTCAGATTTGACATAAAAAAATCACTATTTGATTATGTTTCCTTCCTCTGTGTATCCCAAATCACCTTCTTTGCACTGTTTTAGTGCTTATTTAATGATTGTAGGTTTTATACTAGGTTATTTTCATGCTGAATCCCTATCACCTCCAGTTGGGATGGGACCAACTTCAAGAGGCTAAAGGAGACACCCAGAGCCAGTGAATGACACCTTGGTGTTTTTTTTGGGAATATGTACGGGAGAGTCCAGTGGCGGCAGGCTGGACAGGATAATTGCATGACCCAGAGGTGGTAGACTGGGAGAAAGAACTGCAACCCCTTACAAAAAGCATGCACTTTGTATAGCATTTTCACTTAACACCCTTACCCTAACAACCTCCACCCAGAAAACTTCATTTAACCCAAAACCAATGGCCTCCATTCCCTGCATGGCCTGCGTTCCACAGAATGGTGGTTGTGGTGAGGGGCTCAGATATTCCTCACAGATAAGTAATGGATCTCCGGGTTGACCACTCCCAGATTCCTTAGCTTGGAGCTCAACACACATTCAGAGGCGTCTGCCATAAAGTCATTCTCAGAGAATGTGCAAGTCAAGTTATAGCTGTCAGGCATGTCTACTGTGTTATTAATTTAAAACCCTTTGAGAAGAGAGACCATATTTTAATCATTGCAGGATTTCTTGAAATTCCCAACAGGGTGATTTATAGATACTATGTGGCCAATAAATGTTTTGTTGCATTAAAGTATAAAGCAGCTTTAAAACACTGACACATTCTGACTTTTTACTAAAGCAATGTAACTAAAAATGAAGGGCGGCTTTGGCATGCTTGTGAGTTTGTTAGAAATATAAGTTCTCAGTCCCACTTCAGATCTATTGAATCAGAATCTCTGGAGTAAAACCCATGAACCCATGTTTAACTGGCTCACCAGGTGATCTTTACATCCTTTAAGGTTAGAGAAAGACTGTTTTACAACAAATTTTACATCAATTATTTGTAATAATAGGTAATGCATTCCAAATTTGCAGAGATCCAAAAGCTGGGAGTGATAACTAAGAGACCCAGAATTATTTCTGTGGGGGAAAAAATTAAAACTAGATCAATTGATACATTTAACAGAATGCTAGTTAACATAGATAAACACAGGGCCATTATACATTAACCACACATTTATTCAACAGCAAAAGGACATCAAATACTATTTCATGTAATGTATTTTCTGCCTTCAAAGAGAAATTTTTAGGCTAAAAGGACAGTTATTTAGGCAAATAATTAAAAACACAGTAAAGTAAGTGTACCAGTTATTAAGCTATTATCTCTCAGTTTCAAAAACCCACGGCATATGCTTCTCCGTAAAGCTTGGGCTGGACCTCTGCGAACCACATTACTGATTTGGCAGCTGGCTCCCTGTTAGACTCTATGAGTTGGGATGCTAAAGGAAGGCTGAAAGGCTAGGAAAGGAAAAGGGGATTCTGTTTGCTCCTATTGCTTTCTGTCTCTCCAGCTTCGCAACTTCACCCTGTGGTGATGGTTTGTTCCAACAGCAGCAGCTGTTGGATTGTTTGCAGTTTCTTCAATAGTTATAAAACCAGCCTCTCCAAAAACACCGAACTAGTAGGCTAGGACTCTCTCCTTAGTGGTCTGAATTCCAGCTCCCTGAGGTCCCACCCCTAAGCCAAGAATTGGTGCCGGCTCAGAAGCCCTTTCTTGAAACTTTCGATCTATCAAGTTTTAATAACTCCACCCTCTTTGTTTGCTTCTCCACTCATGCAGGTGGCAGCCACTTTCTGCAGTCGCTGGCTCCGTGATGACTTAGTGTTCTATTTTTGCCTTTTCCCTTCACCAGCTTTACGCCTATTTAGAATTCTTAGGATTAAATTATCTGTTAGTATAACTAGTGAGTTCTCTCTTTTCTCACTGAACATTGACCAGTACAGTAAGTGATATTGGATAGTAATTGTGAGGTGGTTAAACAGCAGGCAAATTTCTAAACTGTTTTAATCAGGGAGCATGCTCAACTGAATTAGATTTTAAGACTCATGACCATCACATGTGTGGCCAGTTGGGAAGCCACTTTTGATTCTGACCTCAATTTGGAAACTGCTTTCCTTGCCAAATGTAGACAACACCCATAAAATAAGCAATGTACTGTAGGTGAATCAGACAGGCCACTATTTGTTTTTCTGGTATGTAAAAAAGGGAATAATAGGAAAAAAATGGCTTATTTTATGTTTCTTCAGAGAGTAAAACTTGAACCAATAGACTAAAGTTAAAAGAAGAAAGACCTTTCTAAAAATCAACCATATCTAAAGATAAAATTGGCTTCTGCGGAAGGAGCAAATTACCCCTCATAAGATGTGCTTTAATACAGGTTGAGAAATTACTATTTGATATTATTATAGGGGAAATTCTTCGATTGGAAAGGTCATTGAATGAGATAGCTTATTACACTGTGGCTCTGTGATGTTGGCTTTGCTGAATTAATTTTATTATGTCCCTTTCCAATGAGAGAAGTGTTTACTAAAGTGGGTGAAACATGCAAATGAAAGTCAGGTAAGGGAGCAAGAAAAGAGAGATGAGCATTGGAACATGTGATTGACTGAAGCCATCAGAGGTAACAAGGTACAGGATCAGTGCAATGTATCAGGAAAGTAATTGTAAAGAACTTGGGCAAATAGGCTGGAAGAAATCCCTCCTATTCCTGGACCCTTGGATCCTAGTAAATGAGCAAGGTCAAAACCCGTTGCAGCTGAGGTTTTGTCCTTGCTTCAGGTTTCATAGATCACATTTGAAATGCTCTGTTCCAGAACATCATGTACACATGAAAAGGGCTTATTCCTGAGACGGTTACTTTTTCAATCTTGGGTTATTTTTAAAGTTTGCTAAGATATTTGTAATAACTTTGAAACTTTATGTTATATTAGAACATGATACAAAATGCTATTGACATTTCTAGCAAAAATATTAGAAAATTCTCTGTAATATTATTATCAGTCATGACAACAGCACAATTTATTGAAATACATCCTTTTACAAATTTACTCAAACCTAATAAATAAACAACAGCCTGAATTCTTGGTGTTTACGAGCTATTAGAAACACATGGATGCCAATTTCTATAAATGATGTCAAAAGAAGAATCTTATATAAGATTGGCAAGTGTTCTGGGATGAATTAGAAAAATCTGCTAAGCTTTAGATGTAGTAATTTTGGAGCCTTCACATGTAAATATATTAGAAGTAGTGAATTCATATTTATAGAAGTTGCATTATTTTTTTTTTTACTTTTTGACCTAGACAATACAAAAATATGTATATTAAGATGAGGGGGACAGTCCTCTCAATTGTCTATAGTATGTCAAATGTCACATTACTTAGAAATATCTACATGTTTAATGTCCCTTAGACCTCAATGTACAGTGAATTAACTTTTTAAATCTCAGCGTTTCAACCTTATACATATAAAATTATTGCGACAAAGTCTTAATTTTCCAAAAACCAGAGTGTGTAGGTGAGGTTGGATTACTTCTACATGTAAGAAAGGGTAACACATTTTGTTATAATTAGGACCCAGGGTAGAATTTTCCAGATACTGGATATTTATTGCTATACATATAATTTTTCCACCAACGAAATCCTCCAACATGAATTAATGACAATAGGTACAGAATTATTTCACTGGTAGAGATAAAAATTTAATACCCAGAAAGAATTTCAAGAGATAGGATTGAATATTTTCACAACAGCTCCTAAAACTGCCTCATCAATATATTAGGAATAAAAGTCATCTTTTCCAGTTTACTTAAAAGTGTAATGCATATTCTAAATCATGGAAATGATGTCACCTGGGCTATGGCCAGGAACCTATTTATTTAATTCAGTTAGCATTGTTTTTAATGTAAAATTATTTTGATACTGAGATGTTTTTGCCTCCAGGTAGACATCTGGAGTGAACAATTATATACTTTGGCTATATTGGTCATTTTACCATACATTCCTAATTAACTAGTAGAATAGAATTAGTTTACTAGACTTCTATAGAGTACTGTATCAAACTGAGAAACTTTTTCAATCTCTGTGTCAATGGTTAAAATGAGGCAGAACTTGATAAAGTCTGTTGTAGAACTGGAAATATATTCCAGTGAATCTAACTTGGCATAAGTCTTTCAAGACAATACAAATATAATAGAAATGAATTGTTTTTTACTTTTTCATGGATTCCGATTACCAAAGTACCAAACATGTTTACTTCTCAATGGGAGATCTGGTTTCCATGGGGACCAAGCCAACCTCATCTGCTGTTTTGCAGACCATGCTCCGTGCACCACCTCCACTTTGGCAGAACTAAAGAGGGGCTGAACACAGCTACCCTGGCAAGTGTGCACAGCCATCTATACCGTTTCTACTCGTTTTCCACCCCCTTTCAATAACAGAACCCAGGAGAGGGTTCCAAGGATGTGCAGCTTTCCTCCCACTTTCAAGTTGCATCACTTGTGATGCTCTTTGAAACTGGAACATTCTACATGATTGTGATAAACATCCACCATGTGTCACAATGTTCCTTCAAGTTAAGTGTCAAATTCGCTGGCAATATAAATAGGTGCCTATTTTTTATTGTTTCAATGCCCTTATCATACATTCTGTACAGATCAATGGTATTTCTTACACAGTTGATCAAATATCTGTTACATACTGGAATTTGCCCTATTTAATATACACATATTCATGTGTTTATCATGTGCTTATCAACAGGTTGACATATGCCAAACACCGGGCTGAGCTTGAGGGGTACAGACATGAGCAACACCGAGCTCTTACTCTCAAGTAGCTCAGAATTTAGTGTAGAAGAATCTGTTAGAAGCATTATTTGTAAATCACTGTGGTGAATGTAACGTTAAGATATTTGCACTGGATGATATGGGGTAATAAGAAGAGACAATCTCACCTGGAGACCAGAGAGGGCTTTCTTAGGGGTAACACTTTTGTTATTGCTTAAACAATGAATGTAGATTAGCCTGGTGAAGAAGCACCAGCTTGAACTAGTAAATGAAAGAAACAGTTAAGCTTCTGGCTTAAACATCAGAGACAATTCCGTGCTTTACCAAAAACTGGAAGGTAGAGAGTAGCAGAAGTGTGAGCTAAAGATAGGTGATCAGTTCCCCTGTGAAGTATTAGAAACTTTGGATTTTATCCAGAACCATTTAAGAGGTATAAAGAGAATACATAAAGAGGACAATTGTTCAGCTGTGTATTTCTGAAAAATTATTCTGAAGACTGTGTGGAATATGTGTTTAAAGAAAATGAGATGTTTAAATAAATAGCTTTTTTTGTTTGTTTAGGGCAAAACAGCTCTAATGAAATCTTCAATATCTAAAATTTAATATTTTACTCAATGCAACCCACGTGTTTTCATTAAAATGGATGTGTTACATTTTTATTTAGTTTTACTTATACTTAGCTTATAAAAGAGAAGACTGTGGGGGAAAGGACACATTAGCAAACTTGCAGATATGTAAAAGATTCTAAGAGAGAGTACGCTTAGTGTTCCTCAGTCGCTGACAGAAACAACTGATGGATAAAAATACAGGAAGCCAAGAATATTATCAAAATTTGAATTTTACAGCAAACTATAAAAAATGTAATAAGTTTACCACTAATAGAAGCAGAAAGGCAGAAAGCTAGATATTTGAAGGGACTCAGAGATTTCTAGATCAATTATTTTATAGAAATGCAAACAAAAGCCAAAATGGTGAAATGACTTAACAAAATTCAGTCAGTGACCATTGCCGTTTGCTTAGAGTTCTTTCCCCCTACCAGAAAATATAGAAGATTAATACTAATAATTTTCTTCCATTGTGTGTGTCTGTGAGTTATATCCCTTTTTTAGTCTTTTCTTAGTCTAAAAGTCTATGTTTCTTTTGAAGAAGATATTCTATTTTAACAAATTCAAGATAAAATTTTAGTAAATGAGTTGGAAACTTTCTGACTCCTCTCACATTGAAGTTAATATATTTGAAATAACTATATTTTCCACCACTTTATCCTTACTACCTTTTTTTATACCGTTACCATGAGCTTATTGAGTGTTTAGAGTTCTGTTTGGTAAGTATGTGTGGAGGGCCTGCATTGATAAAATAGTGTTTTTATTCTAGAGGATAATATGGCCTAGTAGTGTGATTGTACATTGTTAACATTAATTTCATTCCTTAGGAAATTGACTTTAAATCAGTCTGCTAATCACTTACTTCAGTGTTTTATAATAAAGCAAGTAGAAAGATTTAAAAAGCATCATCAAAGATCATGAGTAGTTTAAGACAGAGTTTTAAGAAGATTTTTGGCTAGCATTGCTAGAATATTAACTGAAATGAAAAGGTAAAACATTTGTCTTTTATTCATAATAGTAATAACTATTATTCAATTTTTTTAAGTTACAAAATGTGTAGACATTTGTGTGTGTGTGGGTGCCATTCAATCAGTCCTAGGCAATTGAGATGGCTAAATAACACCCATATGGTAAACAGCTTGGTACGCCCAGTATAAAGGAAAAGGTGTTGGCAGTGAATCTGTGAAGGAGGCATTATTATTTTCACTCCTAGAGGTGATGTAAATGTCCAGCCTCCAGGGCTTTATTTCTTTTCTTTAGTTTTTTTTTTTTCCTTCTTCTTTCCTTTCCTTTATGTTCTAGACTTTAGCTGAGTTAATTATAATAGTTGCCTTGGAGAGTGATGTGAAACACAATCTAAATATTTAGTTTCATGTGTTAAAAAGCAATTCCATTTCAAAGGAGATGAAAAAACACAATATATGACTTCTATCTGATTAAAATTTTGTGTGTTTTTTTTTCATGGAAATGTGACATGTGAAGCAAAGACAATTTGATAATAGTTACATTGACAATTAACATATATTATCTGTTATGTTCTAAGGCTCTTTTTTAGTAATTTTTATGTATTGTTGGATAGGTTTCATTTCATAACCATAATAGGCTTATAAAATTAGTATTATAATTACACCAATTTTGCAGATGTATAAACTGAAGAACTGAGAGTTTCAGTCATTTAGACCACTGGCTGGTGGGATCAGGAATCTGCTCCACAGCCCACATTTGTAACTACAATGATATGGTGCCTTTATTTGGTAAGATGCCAATGTTTTAAAATTTTCTGTAACATTTCACAAGTTGTAGTACTAGGGAAGACATTTGAGACCATGATATTTTCTGTAACATTTCACAAGTTGTAGTACTAGGGAAGACATTTAAGACCATGACAGTTGTAATGGATGATGGTTGTAGGGGTTAGAACTCAAAATTTGGAATCAAGAGGACTGCAGCTGAAATCTCCATCCTGCCAGTGGTGTGAGGTATTTAATCTCCATAAGCTTCACTTTCTTCATCAGTAAAATGACATCACCCATAGAGTCATGTTGAGGATTAAATGAGATTATACATGTAATGTATTTAGCCAATAGTGAGCATATCGTATGTTTTAAATATATGTGGAATTATTTTCTTCATAAAGTGAAGATCTAGTGTCTAAAGAAAAAAGTAACAGATCTAGTGTCTGAAGAAAATATATTGTGATAGATGAGTTGTCTTCATTTAAGAAGAATTAAGAAGTTTCAAATATCAAATAACTTTTGAAGTTTATTTTTCTGAAAAAGCAGTAAGCATTTAGAAATCACAGTTTAATTTTTATATTATTTTATAATTTACTGGTTTACAGTCATCCCTTGGTATCTATGGGGGATAGGTTCCAGGAATCCTCATGGATACCCAAATCCACATGCTCAAGTCCCTTATATAAAATGATATGGTATTTGCTTATTATCTTTGTACATCCTCTCGTGTATTTTAAATTATATCTAGATTATGGATAATACTTACAGGGTCTATGTATCACTTCATTTGCATGCATTCAATGTGGTACACAGTGTGCATCAAATTTGAGTTTTGTTTTTTAGAACTCTGTGATTTTTTTCCAAGTATATTTGATTTGAGGTTAGTTGAATTCATGGATGTGGAACACACTGACATGAAGTGTTGACTACATATAATTAATTATAGTGTACTGTAATAACTTTGAGTCTAAATTTGTGAGCTTAGAGACTTCAAACTGATATTTATTAAAAGAGTAGAAAGTGAATTATTTGCCTATGTGACATAAAGCATGGTTTTGAACATACAACCTTGGGCTCCTGATATTGAGGGACTTGAATATTAGACTTACAACATATCTGTAACTGTTTTCAGTTTTTAAGTGACCTTTTCCATAGAACTTGTGCTTTTTTCAATTAAATGTTCATCTCTAGAAAAGTTCCTTAATAATTTCCAAAGAAAGTGATGTGCAAGACAGCTTTTTGTGTGTTGTTTTTATATACTAGCAATCAAAATTTAACATATCACAGAAAGTTGATCTAGACTGCTCATTTTTATGTTTTAAAAGATAACATTTCTAAAAATGATATACCTTTGAAAATGAATACTATTCATTATTGAAAATTCTCTAAACTGTCGATACAATATCATCTTAAAAGTATGTTTTGCATTTTATCATATGATGTTGGTTTGGCTGTGTCCCCACCCAAATCTCATCTAGATTTATAACTGCCACAATTCCCATAATGTGTCATGGGAGGAACCCAGTGGGAGGTAATTGACTCATGGGAGCGAGTCTTTCCCATGCTGTTCTTGTGATAGTGAATAAGTCTCACAAGATCTGATGGTTTTAAAAGTGGGAGTTTCCCTGCACACACTCTCTCTTTGCCTGCTGCCAGCCATGTAAG